>NC_060158.1:25584403-25615506 GCF_021292245.1 Micropterus dolomieu | reverse complement strand
GGGGGGGGGGGGGGGGGGGGGGGGGGGGGGGGGGGGGGGGGGGGGGGGGGGGGGGGGGGGGGGGATGCACGAAGCTTGAACAAGTGAGTGTTTGTATCAGGCCAGTCAGTGTCTGGCTGATGGAACACAGACATCACTCTGAGGAGTTTGTGTGGGATCAAGAAAGACAGCGAAAGATAGACGAGGGAGAGCGAGATCTTTAGAGACACAGAAAGAGAGACGTGGAGATAGAGTATACATTCACGAGTCACATCCCCAGACTAATTTGAGTGAACTGGAGCATATTAAAAAAGTCTGTCCTTTTCATACTTCTATGAACTTAGTAGAAAGTTTAAAGAAAGACCAGTATACCACATCGTTCCATTTTTTACTTTTTTTTTAATGATTTGAAAACAAATAACCTGACACTGGATATAGAAATGTACAGTAAACCTGGATGAAAAAGTTTCATAAACAGTTCTTACAACTAACTACTATAAAGATGTTGGTCAGTTTCAGGCACTTGGAACCACATACAGTCTTTGTTTGTCATGCTACACAAGAAAGTATTTCTTTGGTCCTTTTTCTCTCCCTGTCAGGTCAGCTGAAACCACAGACAGAACAAAAAACTGCTTTCTACGAAGTATTTACATGTCCTTAAAGACCCAATACAAGCCCCCATCAGACAAGAAACAGACCTGGCAAACAAATCATATCAACCCTTCATATTTTTCCACATTGGTTATTAAAACCCGGAACAAAAAGGTCTATATAACGGCTCGAAAGAGATTTTTTTTTTTTACAGCAGTATTTATCAATATAACTTAGTGGAATGGTTTTGACATAATATTTGGCAAAAAAAGATACATTAATTCCTTTTTGTCCATGATGGGCCTCAAACCCAAAAAGCCACATTGCTACAGAGGTACTGAGCACCATAATGAACGCTCAGCTTACATCAATGGAAAGTTAAAACCAAAAGCTCTCCAGACATCCTAAAAGTCATTGCTCAGCTGCAAGGCAGCCATGTTTGATAAGAGTTACTGCATGTAGTCATGTGTGACTGAACTCGTGCCACATAGTAATTGCTGAAGTTGACATCTCTTACATAGGGAGCGGGCTGGTAATAGCAGGTGATGTTGGACAGAGCAGGGATAGCGTTCTGTTCAGCCATTACACGCAACGCCAGGGCGGAAATAAGTGCCAGCGTCTGTCTGCGCTCGTGGCCCATCAGACACACAGTGCTCTCGTCCACCACTTGCCTCAGCGTCACCAGGTATTCGTAGCGCTTGTGCTCCATGCCCGCAAAGTGGTTCTGCAGATAGGCCTCCAGTTTCCTCTGCTGCTCGCTTATGTCGGGGAAGTCGATGAAGAAGCGTGAGCACATGTAGCGCTGCATCTGTTTCATCTGAGGCTCGGAGGACGGCTGGAAGCCGCGCACCAGCAAGTGGCAGTACTTGAGCAGCCCGCCACCCCGGATCTCTTCTGGGCTGCGGGTGGCGATAGTCCTGGAGCGAAGATGGCCGAGAGCTTCCTCAAAGTCTCCGTACATGCTCTCCCCCTGCACTGTAGGGTGGAAGGTCTCGGACATGGCCGTCTCCGAGCAGCGGTCGAAGAGCAGCAACGAATCCAGAGTGATTTGGAAGGAGTCAACACTGAACTCAAACTGCCTTCTCAGGGAGTCCACAAACTTCAGTTCCACGTTCTTGCCGGTGTTGTTGGACAGCGAGATGAGGCTCCAGCGGTCTGTCTCATTGCAAACTTTGACCAGTTTCTGCACGTACGCTTCCTTCAGGGCGAGGGCTGTGATTCGCTCCCTGCACACCCCTTCAGGCAAGAAGTCCACCAGGCAGTCCAGCACCACATCCTTCACCAGCCGGAAGGTTTTGTCATCAGTGAGGCTCAGGCCAAAAATCAGGTCCAGGTCTTTGTAGCCAAGGCCATTGTCCTGGTGGAGCACGTGGCTGGCGGCTGAGCCGTTCAGCTTGACATCACGTACCACCACGCCCCGCTCCTCCAGTCGAGCCCTGACCACCTGAAAGATACAGAGACAGAGGAAAAACTGAGTGATGTATAGCCACAACAAGATAACAATCAGAAGGAAAAACAGGTTTGTACATGCAAAAAGGGAGCTGCTTTCGTCTTACTACTTCAAGTAAAGAGAATGCCAGATGCACATAACATAACATTGTTGCAGCACAATGCATTATGAGGCATGGACACACTGCTCAATTTATGTGCTGGATATCCAGTTCATTCACTTTCATGACAGAAGAATGGAAGGAGAACATTCATTCTATAAACACCAAATTAAAAGTCTTAAAACAACAACTAGCATTCCAAGTATAAAAGTTAAGTATGAATAAAAACATATTACGAGAGGAATCTAATATTTGCTCTTTCATATATTAATGGCTGTGTACATGCTTGTCAACAAAGTGTTGAGAGAGACAATGCCCTACACACTGTACAGTACATCTCTCTAATGACTTATTTGGCAGACTTATCTCTTAAAAGTACAAACAACATCAGCACTACAGAGATAAGCTGTGGAAAAAGGCAGTGCTTGTCTGCTGTAAGAGGCTCTTAAAAAACATAACAGTTGAGCTGTGAACTTTTAAACTTGTGATCTATGACCATATTGAGAAAACATGATCCCTTTATTGTCATATAAACACTCTTTGGCAAAGAAAAAAGGTTTATCTGGTTGTTGGAACACACACCGTGCTGCACTGCTGCAAGGCTTGGGAAAAGGACAGCTGAGATGTTTATGCTTTCTGTCTGTTGCATCACTCAAACGACACTAAATAGAGAAAAACAGCCAAACAAAGCTGATTCTGACAAAATCCAAAGCACATGTGTCTGTTAGAACACTCTCACAGAGCCATGTTGTCTTATCAGCTATCTTTCAATGTAGAGTGACATCTATCCAGCCAAGTCAGAATTTATTTTAGAGGCTGAGATTTTTAAAACGCAGACTTCATTCAATAAATCCTGTTTGAATAATGCTCCACTGTAAGGCAGTTACAAAGGACGTGCTGATTTGCGATGCAAAGCTATGAGGAATTCTTCATATAAAACTCTGAGATTGTTCTTGTAAATTTTGTTATTGTCAGCTTTTCAGCAATGATCGTACTCAAAGGCGTCACTTTGTGTTGAAAAGTGGTGGGGACATTTAAGGGCACATATTAGGGGTGTGGCGAAACACTTAGTCCATGAGAAGTGATAATGAGTCACGAGAACAAGACAACAAGCTACTCCAGTGCTATTTAGAAGAAATATTCATTGATGAAATAGGCTATTTGACTGAGGGGTCTGGGAGATAATTTTGAGCATTAAACTCTCAATAACCTGCATTCTAGAGACATTTTCCTTGTCTTTATTTATATGAAGGGAAACAAAACCTGTGCTTACTGACCACATCTGGCAAACGCTGGAAAGCTTGAGATGTTGCACAGAAAAAGTGGATGAATACATTCGTCAAGACATAGTAACATATCGCACACACTCCCCCTAAAATAAAATAAAAACTTTCTTTCTGTATTTCTGTTTGTGTAGGGATTAAACAAATGAGACATAAGGTGTAAATAATATTGGTAGGCATCTTTTTCACTTTAAACAGAGCCATGCTAGCTGCTTCCCCGTCTCCACCGTTAATGCTCAGCAAGGCTAACGTGTCCTTTACTTAACACACAGACATGGAATTAATATCAGTCTTCTCACCTCATAAGCAAATTAGTGTATTTCTCAAAATGTTAAAATGTTTCTTTAAAACTAAATGACACAAAAGCAACATATTTCAATCCAAACGCTTGAGAATAAACTAATGTAAAGAATAAGTTCCACCACAAATAAAGTTTATCCGCAAGTTTCTGTCATCCAAACGCTGGAAGAGACCATCAAGGGGTAGAAATAGAAATAGAATATTAACCCTTAGGAGTCTTGTGCAATTTTAGCCTAGCTTTTAAATACTTTTGACGTTGCCTTTATATAGCCTACTATTACTACTACATTAAAACGTGTCCGCTGAATCAAGCATATTGAAGGGTGCAAATGTAAACTTGCAAATACGAATATAAAAAGGTAAAATTGAGATAACAAACTGTGACCTGATAACACAGCGTGATCAGGGACTCCAGGGGGTTAACAGAAAATCAACACATAGACACCATATCATTTCAAAATTCCCTCTTTCCAAAGTGAAATTTCACAGGGTTTCATAGGGCACTGGACATCAATCTTTTAACCATCCAGCAAGGGAAACCCACAACAGCATTTGTTCCTCACACTTAAACAGATGGTCTGAGTTAACAGCACGTAATAATCTGACCGTCTGGGGGTCCTGAAAGGAGTGTATGAGGAAGCAGAGCTCTGCCACCCCCAACAACCCCGTCCTTAAGCACATTTCCCACATGACGCACCAGCACCTGGTGAACCGAGTGAAGGGAGACACTTCCGCTGACATTTGAGCACAAAAGCCTTGTAAAAAGAGCCGCAAACACACCAGACTGTCTGGTGTTGACAACGCCTTGGCGACACATAACAGTCTCTCTACTCTCCTTCTCCAGTCTCAATCGTTTCCTTGAGTATTTCATTTAAGCTGCGGCCTGAATGTGTTTTTATTATGGCAGTTTGAAATGACCCAGGCATTTACCAGGCCATAGTCCCCTGGGCGCCAATGAGAGCTCTGGGCAGTGAGTCAGATGATCCCTCTGCCAGGGAAATGGTGACAGCAAAAGAGGAGTTACGAGTCCCTGACCTTCACATTCACTCTAAAACTAACCCAGCCAGTCAGTTGTACAGTAGCTTGGCAGGCAGCAGGGGATGATGATGGTTTTTCCTCTTATTTGAAAAGCTTCCTTGAATTTCCTATGCGCGGGTGGTCATTCCACCTGTATGCTAGACCGGAGTGAGTCACGGGCTGAAATGTGATGCTATTACTCCTCTATGGGGTGGATGTTTTCAATGAAGGATTTGTTCATCTGCCTTCAAGTGTTCGAAGACATTTTAATGTTAAACTTTATTTGATAAGATTGTATCCTAGGC
This sequence comes from Micropterus dolomieu, assembly GCF_021292245.1. Taxonomy (NCBI): domain Eukaryota; kingdom Metazoa; phylum Chordata; class Actinopteri; order Centrarchiformes; family Centrarchidae; genus Micropterus; species Micropterus dolomieu. The sequence goes on along the minus strand of NC_060158.1, from coordinate 25,610,481 downwards.
ACCAATTTGGGGAGACTTTTGTTGTATTAGATTTTAGAGCCAGCCATGTAAGATTATACTGGTGAGAATGAAAGCTAGTCAGGCTGAGAGTAGTTACCTTTATATATCCTGTAACTAATAGTAGAATCTAGCTATTCCCCATCTTGTTGGGTGTCCCTGCAACAAGCACAAGTGCCCCCTATATGAGGTAACTCATACTACATCATACTATACATAGTATTGTGTTGACTTCAGCATTGAAATGGACTTCTTCGATTTGATTAAAAAAACTTTTTCTGTGTCTGTTACAGTAGATTTTTCTGATTTTATTTATTTATTACATTTTAAGTAAAGGTTGTTGTAAATTGGATTTCCAAAATTTCTAAATAATGTTTCAAAGGAGGATACTGAATCATTTATTGTTGTACTACTATTTTTTTTGTCTAAAGGTAGTTATATTTAAAGAATAAATTTAGATTGTAAATACCTATGGTATATACATTTTTATTTATAGAAAGTATACTCTAAAGTCCCTAGAAAAAAAATACAGACTTTGGTGTCATGAACTATTCAACACATTAGCTACTACCCTGGGCCCACAGAAAGTGATTAAAAGTTTTGTTTGGAAGTAAGCATGACCAGCATTAACCACTTTGGCATAAATAAAAAAATATAAAACTGAAACCTTAACTTTATCAGCAGAAAATCCTGCCAAAGTGATACTATCAGCGCTACCCACACGGTGGGGAAACACAAAGATGTGCAAAATCATGAATTCCATCCATCGTCAACCGCTTATCCTGCGTGGATACTGGAGCCAATCCCAGCTGACATCGGGCAAAAGGCGGGGTACACCCTGGACGGGTCACCAGTCAAAATCATGAATTGAAAGGCAAATATTAATATTAAAGTCAAGCTGCCAAATAAAAATCATTACCTAACAGTCTGAATGTTCTGAAGTTACCTCCTTCAGGGAGCACTGGGAGCATGTGGTGTCTTCATGTTGCTCATTCTCAACAATAGCCTACTGAGGAGTTGGTTTACAGTCTGGCGGGGGCCACAGTGAAGTCTGGCGACTGGTCTTCACTTACCATAGTGATACGTTGTCAAGCCTGACCCACAAGCCCAGTGTTATTACAAGCACTAATCCACTCCTCATATTCTGCTTCATATCCAGGCCACGCTCTACCATCAGGAAAAGTGGAGTACTACTTCTCTACCTATCTCAACCATGTTCTGTAGACACAGCAATTTAGTTTAAATATGATAGACTGCAGAGCTGGAACAAGAGCTGACCCTCTTGGTGGCCAACAAAAACACAGTGGCCTCCATACCTCTGCCCCCACAAAAAGAACAAATGAGGTAACCTCTGACACATAAATCAGATATCTGTGTTTATCATCATGTGGTAGGATGCTACCACATATGGACAGGGCCTTCTGTAGATACAGCATGCTGAGGGAGCATGTATGGTGACTATGATGACTGTCAACATTAAATGTAACGGAGCGAACAGAAGTGTCAGTAACTATAAACCTTTTCCTTCTCTGCTCTCATGGCTCACTCACTACCAGACCACAAACAGATGTTATTTAAATGTGGCCCTCAGACAAACCCACCACCGAGAGGGGCTCCTCTGACTCTTTGGAAGTGTGATCCATTGGTCACCTTACCCAGTATGTGACGACAGGACTGTCTCTGAAATCATCTCTATCTGCCTCAGGTGGGCGGCTCTGTCTGGTACGGGGGCTATAAATAAATGACATTAAAAGAGGCAGACTGGTGGCTTTGCATGTTTTAGCCCATTTACCTTGCATTAAGAACACCGCACTTCACTGCCAACCATTTAACATATCATAGTGGTTTAGATCTCTGAGTGTGCTTTTCCCTACTTCCAGGCAGCCATTGGTTTCCATTCGTGTCCATATGGTATGAAAATCAGCGTGCAGAGACTTGAAACCTGCTTGAAATATTCCATGGCAGGAAACATGGCGTCTGCGTTTATTTTTGTCAAAATAATGGTTGTGGTATCATTACATGTTGATACAGTGCAGACTTTTCAAATCAGGCTACACTTGCAGGGGCGCTATACTAACAAAATTCACGTTCATTGGTCAACAGTAATAAGTGTAAAGTAGATTATATATAGTATTTGAAATAATAATATCTTGACAACATAGGCACCAGACAGAGCTGTCTACCTGACTCTGAGAGATTATTTCAATCGGCGGCAGCTGGGATTATGCTAAAACTGTCAAAATGTGATCTTGTAGCACCATTAAATTTGACTGGTCATTTCAAATGAATAGAAGACCCATAATTATATCCAAACCTTTCAAATATAGCTTTTGTATTTCATAAGCCATTAGCAAGTTTTTACATTGCTAATTTTAACATCATCAAAAAAATCTGTTTTTTTTACGATAATAATCACCAGCCTATATACAAAAACCATCTCTGGATTCTAACATGTTTATCTTTGACTGGACAGTCACTGGAGACAACAAGAAAACTTTCGTGCCTCCATTCAGATATTGGGTAACCAGTAATATTATTTTCCAAGAGCTGTTCATTGAAAGCTTTTATAAAAGTCCTCCTTGATTATAGGGGCCCCTGCAATGTTGTGTGTGAGGGTATTTCTTCTCCACAGGATCACCACAGAAAATACTCAAGAACCTGAACCTGACACTCGATCACTCAAGTGAAATATGAACCTGGATTACAAGCAGAACCATATTTACTAATTAATTAATATTGCACAAGGAAACTGCAACCCAGGCAATTCCCTACAGGCTTCATTGCTCGTGACTATAGTGCAACTCAGTAGGCCCCTCGCTCACAAGAGCTGTGAAAAAGGAGCAGAAGCATTAGTGAGCTAGTGGAAAACTGCAGTCATAGTGTTAGATCATTCCGACTCTTGTGTCTTTGTTAAGCGTATGAGCGATCAAATCTCTTTTTAAGTGTATCAGCCTTACCACAAGTCCTTACCACTGCACAACTGCGCTTCATAAACATCTATGCGTCAACCCACAAAACAGAGACACAATGCTGATTTTGTTAGGTACAGGTTGTTCTGAAGTCAATTTGATCCACACTGTTAGAGTAACAAGTGAATGTACTTTTTTTTTTGTTTTATCTAGAAATATAATACACTAAAAAGTGTCCATCATAGCATGTATCTACATGTGTAAAATGTCATGGCAACACAGGGAAAATTCCGCCAGTGCTGAGATGTCATGTCAGATTTTGTTCAAAGAATTTTCTAGACCTGTGTGTGTGTGTGTGTGTGTGTGTGTGTGTGTGTGTGTGTGTGTGTGTGTGTGTGTGTGCCTGTATATATGGTGGGATGAATTTCTTCAAACTGGTCAGCAACTCTCATAGTGTAAAGGCAGTTTTTCCCTTTTTTCCATTGTCGACAACTCTTCATTGAAATGACACTAGCCTACAAATCCCATAGTATATTACAAATGTATCTCACCCAGGGAAGTAGTCTGACAAAAAGTTATGCATGACATAATATAGTATGGCCTACACACCACAGTAAGTAAGCAGAGTGGCTTCAAAATATTAATGGTTTTATTCATGCTCAAGTTTTTATTCCCCTACACCTCACTTTATTTAAAGAGGTGACAGCAAGACAGTTGGATAGACCGTGCTCTCACCTGGACGATCTGCCGGGGCTGCACGGACAGTGTGGGGAAGTTTCCGCGGCCGTGGATCGGGACACTTTCGCCGAGGATGGAGTCCAAACGCCGCACCTGATCCCAACACAGCACGCTGACCCGCCGACTCTGCACCGAGGCATCACCGGAGGACATGACGACCGGACTCAACGGGATGTCCACGGACTGTGAATGCTGTAATGAGAAGAGCAGCGCAGCGCAATCCCCCGAGAAGAGCCGGTGACAGTTCTAATAGGCTAACTGTGGACGGTGAAGTGGAAACACAGACAGCTCTTCTCTCTGTCTCCTCTTCTGGGACGCGTTTCAGAAGCCTCCAAAATGCAGCGAAGTGACGGGAAAGTTTTGTAGGATATCGGACATCTCCAAAAGAAAAGAACTTCCAGTCCCTCTGCCTCTGTCTGCACTGGCTCTCTTCTCAGATTAGAGCCGCCTGTGGACCCGGTTTTTAGCGAGCTGGGATTAACAGGAGCCTCCCCATTGGCTGGAAAGAGATTTATGAACACTTCAACGTACAGAAGACTACAATCAGCCTGCACACAGACACACACGCATAAATTCACACACCCACACACACACCTCCCATGCGTCAGATGACAGGTTCAAGGACTGTAGGAAATGGTAATTGCTAGCAGGACGCAGTTCTCTTGAACTAGGCACATGAGGCTCCAATGCTGTGTCTCTGTATGCATGCATGGGGAACATGAGAAAATGAAGTAGCCTATTTTTTAAAATATATTTATTTAGACTACAAGCAGCCTATGTGCTATAAAACTATGTGGCTACAGCCGCAATTTGCAAACTATCTACAGCTGATGGAAGTAGTGGAAGAATTAATATTGGGGAAAAAACATTTGGTTTCTATGAGAATTGGTTTGAAATTGGCAGAAGTGTTCCAATAGTTAAACAAATGACAAATAGCCTGCATAAACTGGCAAAATAACAAGCTGGTACCATTAAATCCCAAGAATTTCAATTGTGATTAAATAAGCAACAATCAGAGTGGAAGTTCGAAAAAATATTGTAGATATTAGGCTATACCCTCAAATTTTAATAGCCCACTTAAATACTAACATAGAAATCTCTAATGATATGACCGAAAGTGTTCCACCTTTGGCAAAAAATAAATTGCGTTAACGTAGGACCAAATCGCTGTAGCTACTAAAAAGCAGATTTGAGAAAAGATTGTTTTCAGGACCTTTAAATAAAAACAAGACTTAAAGGTTGTAATGCCTATTGTAAAGTGTATAACTTTTCCAAAAGGCACAGACAGTGTCGCAGTGTTGATAGTGGTGTCAGATTGGAAAACTCTCATTAAAAGTCTTTACACAATGTCATAGCAATCCTAGCCATCATCCAACCAACCAACAGACCAACATTGCGATCCCTAAAACCGTTCCACGAGACTGGCTGAAAACAAAGTTCTGACCAAATAATGAGCTGTCCGTCATCAGCTCAGTTTGGTCCCCAGAAACAAACCAGACATCTGTTGTGACAAAATCCTTGATCTTAAAAGCTGCATGTGATTGAAATGACTGTATTTTAAAGGTACTGCATGTTTCCATCCAACCATCCAGGGAATTATGAGAAATTCTTCACAGCATAAAAAATACCAGTCAGGAGCTTTTCAATAAGGGGATCATTCACTTTAATCTGCTATAAAGCTCTGTAAGAATACAAAATCACTGGGAAAATGGAAAGAGCTTTTCTATGCCTGATTAATATTAGGCAAGTCAATTTTTCACAGTAGCGTTCATCTGAATAGGAAAATGAACTCACTTGGTGATAGTGTAATGTCTGACAAGAGGTCATCAACCTTCATGTGGACTGAATCATTTGTCAGAACCTATCGTATGATCATGCATCGTTGATACATGTTTTTTTAAGAAGAGCTTATGTTTCTTATATAACATTCAGCAAAAGGGAAAATCACAGCATGACATTTACGCAGAATGACAACATGCAATATGTTAACAATTTGTAACATGTAACAGCAGTGGCTCAACTGTCACTCCTGTTTTGTGTAGGTGATGGTACAGAGCCTTTGTGTGTGAGCTAAAAATAACACCACAGCATAACTGACGGCTAAAGGGTTGCGCCTCTCTCACACTTCAAAAACAAGTTCAATATTCAAGCTCACTGAACACAAGGCATGTGACCAAAGTAAAGATGTTTGGAGAGTTTTTCTTGTTTCTGCTTACGTATGATAGTCCATACATACGTAAAGATGTGTCAGCACAAGCTCTGCTTGCCTAAATTGTTTGTGACAGATGTTGATTTGCCTTCTGTCTGGGAAGAAGATCAACCTGGTGGCATTATTGTCTCTGTTTGACCACTCTTACAGTTAAAAAAAAATAATCACGTTGGACATGTGCACATGAAAAATATTTAATGAAAAAATAAGGAAATGTTTCATCACTTTATTTACAATTACAGCATCTGTAACAGTTTCCTGTAAAAGTGAAATTTTGATCAAAAACTTTGAACAAAAATCCTGACTTTTAATAATGAAACAGCAGTGAAACCTGACCTTCTGGTTATGTGTAAGAAGTAAGAAAACCTTGTTAGAAATCACAGTTGCATTTGTGATATAATATCCTTGTCCAACAGATTGTCATGCAGTTTGTGTATGTAGTTAATTAAAATAATTAATATGAAGAAGAAAAAAATATGTTTTATTCTTGCTTTATTCTTTTATATTTGTTTTTTAAGTGGCCTTAAAGGAGCACAGCTGTTCAGACGCCTAAGATCTTGGTTCTCTAGTTTCAGTGTTATGTGGCTGCAGCTAGTCCAGAGATGGCTGCAGTTGCGTAAGGTAGTAACAACGGGCCCCAGTGCAGGCTGATATGATGGGCTATTGGGCTCCACAGTTACAAAGCACATGCGCACACACACGCTGCGTTCGTGTCTAGACGGGAATCATCATTGGCAAATTTGTGTGCGTTCGTTTCCTCGTTGTGCACGCTTTAACAACTGATAATATTAGATGCAGTTATTACCTAACCAACTTAATTTAAAGCTCCTTAAATCGATTTCTTTTGACAAGACATTATGGTGAATAAGAAAGAAAAGTGGCCTACTCGTAAATAACACCATGTTCTGAAAACAGGCCAGCTATGGCGCACACAAAGTTTAATACCCACAAGCACATCCACAATATCCAGGTGCTTGGCGGCGACCTGTCCCCAAAATGATAACAGCTTTTTAAGCAGCAGAAAATCCACTGAAAAAGCACTTGTAAAGTTACTCACCTATTTGAAAGGCATCCAACGAGCCTGCATTGAGCAAAATGTTTGAGGATTTCCTCAGTAAACCAAAACAATCTTATTTGGGAGCTTTGCAACCCTCTCCTCATGTTCTTTTCTCTCCTGTCTCTTCATAAAACTGACTTCTATCATCTATCATGACTTCTAGCTTGCACTTGTGCTCTGCTAGTCTACTTGTCAGATTTTATGTTTCACCCGGTTTCTGGAGTCTTATCACAAGATCAAATTGAAACTTAAGATTGGGCAGTCATACACATATTACCAAGCAATCATCACTGCATGTGTGGGCTATGTGACACGAATACCACAGAAAATAAGACTAAATTCATTCTGTGGAATCTGTGGAATCAATTTTCTTATACTTCACCGTATAACTTATAGCCTACTGCTTGTGGGTAAAGCTGCAGCCAGTGGTTTTACCCACAAAGGTCTGCGGCAAAGGGGAAATGCACATTTGAGTGTGTATATACCACCTGATCTCCACAGAAATAACCAGTTTGAGGTGAGTTAGGTGTTTATTGGTAAATGCTGCCTATAGATGCATTTTTACCGCGTAACTCACAAAGTCCTGCTCGTAACCTGGCGGGGCCGCTCCCGTCCCGCACTATACAGTGCGGGCCCCAGTGCTGCTGCACCGTCTATACCAACGCCCCAGGATGGCTGTAAGAATAGCATGACAGGGAGTGCTAAATGGAGTAGATGTATTTTAGACCAATGATGGGAAAGTTACTTGACTGTAATAATTAGTAATAAAGTAATAAGCAATTAAATTACTTTGCTAATTACTCAGCAGAAAAAGAGATGTGTTACATTACTCATAACTCTTCCAAAGACACCTCCAGTGTGGTAGACACTACAGACTATGGATGTTAAACCCCAGAATAAAACCTCAATGACAAATTCCATTAAGTTACAGAAGTCATATGAGATATCCCGATATATTATATAATATAGTAAGTTACTTTTATAAAATAATTACAAATCTGGTTTGCATTGAAGCTCAGAATGCCACTATGAAAAGCAAACTATTGTTTCTGTCGAGTTCATTATATTTCATGTTGGAACCCTTCTGAATTCATCAGTATGCTCATTTTTAAGGAGCCATCCACTTTCGTTTATACATTGGTAGTTCCACCGGGAATTCAATATAACTTGAAGCACACATATTGTTGCTATGGTTACCTGTAGTAAATATACCTTGTGGGTGTGACCATACTTTTATGCCCGAAAGTCAAAGCTTTAACCAACATTAATATTACACCACAAAACTGAGTCAAAAGGTAGCAAAATGGGTGTGAACTTAGATGTTATTTACCAAAAAGTCGTGCTATCGTAATAAACAGGGGCATCAATTTGGTGGTTTTCGTAGGATATTGCACCAGAGTTCATGGATGTGAGAAAATGCAGCTAAAAGATGACATTCAGATGGGGATTAATTTGCATGTGCTCTACTGTTGTGTATATTTTGCGCTTCAGCAGCTTAACAACAGTAACAATAGTGTCTGCATGTCTGAAGAGGCAAACGCGTCACTCTTATGTAACACTATAGGGTCAGGTCTGTCTCTTCTTTTCCACTTGCGACTAAAGTCACTTTCTTTCCTGGAAGGAAAGAATGTGTTAATGTCTCGAGCACACAGATCACACTCACACACACATCCTGGACTAGAGGAGAATAATGGTGTTGACATGTTAAACAGTGACATTTAACGCTAGCCTTTTGTTAAATTAATGCAAATTGAAACAGATCTACTTATCTTGTCAGATGGATTCCAGCTATTAGCACCTTGACATTCAGATAGAATTCCCACATAACATTTATATAAGCGATTCCATTTCCACTCCCCTGCCAATCATGATTTTGCCTTATTGACAAAATAACCATCATATGGAGTCCATTACCAGAATAAAACAGAACAATTTAACCCATAAATTTATCAGAGGCTTCTCATTCAGATATTTCAGCATGTGCTTGGTGTGGTTCTGCTACGAGACAGCATAATGAAGTGTTAGAGAAACAACATTTTACTCTTCTGACGAGCTGTGTCACTCAACTGACCCTGACTGCTATTTACATTCATAACTTGTCTTACATTCCAGCCTGTGAGTTTATGTCAGCATGGAAACTAGGGCAGCCGCACTGATATGATCACCCTATTCTAGCTGCTTTTCCGGGAAAGTGTGCTGTATGTGCGAGTGATTTGTGACCTGGTACCCTCTACTTTGTGGCTATACAGCAGCACTAAATCAGCCCCACGTCATAACATTGAATGGGGTGATTAGGAGGAGGGCTGCAGTGCTTCAAGCATGATGGGGAACTAGAGTCTTTAAACATATGTTACTGATAGTGGCTAGTTAAAGAAGAATAATGTCTGAAAGAGAGATCTCTTTACAGGATTGGACGATTATAACCAATAAGATAAAGAAAGATAAATAAAAATATGACAAAATATGTATGCAATCACACATATTTTTGTCATCACAGTGGATCAAATGATTCTGTGTGAAATGAGAGAGCATCGCTAGTGACTAACCCACAGATAGCTTGACGCAGCTTTGTAGTGTGTGTTTATAGGTCATTGTTTTGGTTTACTGTCACTGCCATCAAGGCATGATTTGAGGATGTCAGCAACTAGCTGGTAACATAAGTGAAGCAGGAGCTAAAGAGCCCTATATTTTTCTCAAGAGTTGGTGGAGACCAAAACAGAGCTAAAAGAGTGGGAAAGACGGTGAATATTACGTGTGCATTGAGTGTTGGCCAGAAACAGGACTCCTAATGAATGATAATGTTGCTTCAAATATGCCAGATGTATAAACAGGAACCTGTTTGCTAACATGTTTACCATGTTAACTTAATTTGAAGCCCTTTATCTCACAGTTTTGTGTGAGTACATGTCAGCATTGTGTTCACAATGGATATCCACTGCTCCAGACTGGCCACAAAGTTATTGCAATGATTAAAAGTCTCAGATCTGGATTAGAGGAAAAATCCCCACTTGTGACAAGGACAAACAGCCCCTGCTCTCAGTGACATCACACAGGCATAAAACGTTTCAAGTCAATGCTAGTTGAGTTTTATACCTGAGGGAAATCAGTGAAAAGCAATGGCTGACTGGATGGTGGGGAACCAAACTAAAAACATGTACTTTGCTTCACAAACTGATTAGCAATAATATGTAATACAGGTAATTTTTAGTTGATGGGCTAAACATGCAAAACCATGTTAAATGAACCAACTGTAATGTTTCAGAACTGCTACAAGTAATTCTCTTTTTAAACTACTGGATCTACCAGAGAGCTGGTTTTGGTGTCAGACTTAAAGAAGCAAGCAAACAAAAAAAGTCAGTCAGTCATTTAGCTGGTGAGTTATATTAGGTAATATGCAACAGTGAATCTGGAGAAAACTTAATGAGGAAACCAAATGGCTATAATCCTCTATTAATGTGTTAAATCATGTGTTTTTATAGACTAACTTCAGAAATCATACCACAACCACACATTACATAGTCTGTTCTTCCATTATTTCAAAGTGAGCAAGAAATTCTTTGTCTGTGACAAAAGGGAAAAATAGCTCAATTCATCAGTCTGACACCAATGTTAGATAGATAGAATAGATATCTAATTTTGGTCTGGGTAGGGTTCTGTGTCATAAAATCTATTACTATCTAATAAAAAGATCACATGAACTAGTCAACATCTAAAACATTCCAAGGAACAAACTTTTTTATACTTCTACTCCCCCAAAGACTTCATCAGATTAATACTAATTAAGATTTTTGCACAAAACATGATGGTTTTCTTATAAACTATCCAACAGAAGTACAGCTGAAAAGATTAGTCTTTGTAAAAATTAATTGGCAACAATTTTGATCGTTTAAGTAATTTTTTAAAACATTTTTTAGTTCAAGCTTCACAAATATGAGGATGCTTTATTAAACTAGGGTTTACGGTTTACAAAGAAAGGGGTGTTCCAGTAAGCTCGTACACGCCATGTACACATTTGAATCCAGGAAGCTCTGCTCTGCCAGACTGCACCTATTATATTTCATGGGATTTATCATAACACACGTGTTTCACGTCTGTGCTACGAACAATGGGAGGCTCTATGATTTCCATGACATTTTATACAGGTTTAATCCGTAATGCTCAAAGGTGTTCCTTGTTTTCTGAAGGTCTTTTGTAGCAAACCTGCTTGGCAGTAGTGGTGGCCTGTGAATAGTCATATGAGCAATGTGAGACATATGATAGACAGAGTCCTTTTCTGGAGTCAGTATCTGATCTCCAGCAGCTTCTTTGTCTTTCTTTTTTTAAATGAGCCGGCTGTCACCTCAGTTACTCTCTTGTTTTATCCTGCTTTGTCTTTGTCTGTCCAACATTTTTATTTATTGTTTACTTTTCACTGCGAGTGGGCCTGTGCCACATGGCAAAACCGAAAAGACCTCACACGTGAAACAGAAACAGGTCTAAAATGTAGTTTATTCAATATATTCACATCAAGTGTAATAGACCGCATGTACCACTTAGCTTGAATTTGCTGTCCTCCAACACGTACCATGATGTGTACTGTGGGCTTGAGGACCACACACTCACAACCAAGCCATGAATTTATAGTGTATCTTTTATACACACAGAAAGGAAAAACACACCAGATAAACTCAGCAATCTTTAAAGTTTTTTCTGCTTGAGTTACTGGTCTTCTGCCACCCTATTCCACTTCTCTAAGGCTGTGTTTACACCAAATCAGGCATTGCACCGAAAATGCCAGAGAAGTTTAAATAGAATCAACTTTTGGAGAAACGGAGCATCATGCCGTGGTGGCCAATGATGTAAGTCTGCAATCAGACACAGTTCCACAGTCAGCCTGAAAGATTGCTGAAATGAGGTGCTATCTGCGGAGTTCATGCACCAAACCAAACGAAAAAGCGTGATACCAAGGGCCTTCCTTAGGTTTGTGTTCATTTGAGAGAGAGATGGTGGAGCGACCAAGAGAGTGAATGAAGAGACTGAGCAGCAGTAGTGAGAAAGCCAGTGAAACAGACTAATAACACGTTATTTTCTGATTGCTTCATGGTGGTTACGATCTAAGCACATAAACATACCCACACCCCCGCACACCGCCACACAACCATGCAGCTAATCGCTGCAGTGCCAGATTTTGTGTGAATCCAGTCTAACTAGCAAAGGGAAAAGACACACTGATGAAGGTCATGTGATCAAGTCACTTCTAGACACCATCTAGACTATGAAATTGTTTTGTCTTTGTTGCCTCCGTGTGTCAGTAGAAAAAACAATGTAAGCAGCTATTGAAAGCAACACATAAATTGCACTATTTACATATAATGGCTTTAAGGTATTTGTGAAGTAGTAGTAAAGATAACCTTTGTGGTAAAAAGAAACCACCACTGATCTGTTGTGTTATGTTTTTGCACCCCAAACTTCTTGCTACTTAAACATGACATTTAAATAAATGAGCAATGGTTTTGTTTTTGTGGTGAGATCAACTTCAGAAACACTGCTTAAGGAATTTAAATAAATTACAATAATGAAAAACAGCAATAATAAAAGGCGACGGGAATGAATAGGATCAACAGAGCTGTTAGTGCAACTCGATCTAAGTGAACTTACCGAAATAGCTTAACTCTTAAGCAGCCAGCGTGCACCAGGAAATACACACCGTTTAACATCTAGAGGACATGATTAAAGGATTTTAACCAATCAACTTATCATTTATCAACAGTCTTGCTTGGTGTTAGTATCTTGGTCACATGATTTGTTACGGGGTCGTGTGGTGTGGGGACAGAGAGGACCCAAATGCAATGTTTGGAGGGAAGGAGGTTTATTGAGGGAGAAAGGGGTAGAGGGACTGGAGTGGAGGAAGAGGTGGATGTCGGGGAAGCACAGGCACGATGAACCAAGGAGGCAGGGGGCCAGGGAGCCGGGGAACACTGGGGCTGAGGAAGCAAGGAGCGGTGGGAGAACAGGGAGGACGCCGTGAGGGAAGTCTGAGGAGGAGAGGGCCGGTGGATGAGCCCAGCTGACTGAACGGAGGACGAGGGTGAGTGTACCTGGGAGGGAAACAGACAGAGAGACAGGGTTAGGGATGACGGCGACAAGGCAAAGGGAAAATGTGGAAAAACAAGAAACATGAAAGCCTGAACACGGAGGTGGTACCGGGTATGGAGCAACGACGATCAAGCGAGGATGGTGTGGAGAACCGGGGTTGAAATACAGGCAGGCATGAGGTGATTACTGGCAGGTGTGGCAGGCTGACGAGGTGGCTGATGAGATGCAGGTGCAGGTAGTTGGCTGGGCTCAGGAGCAGAGGGAGAGAGAGAGCACACAGGGGAGAAAACACAGGGAGGCAGGCAGGGAACAGAAAACCAAGGAAAAAGCAGAATAACTGATAAAAAGGAGAAAAAAACAGGACACTCACAGTCAGCCGGGCTGCCACCACAACTGGGCCCCCTCCTCAATGGACGCCTCCCGGCGGCCTTCCCACTGGACAAGGCGGGGCTTGGCAGACGAACATAGGGGGGAGGAAGTCGCACTGGGGTCCGGCTGGTGGGGGTCCAGGGTCCAAAACCAAACAGGGAATTCAGGGAGGGCTTCAGGACTGGGAAGGGTTAGGGGAACAGGCAGGGCTGAACTGAAAACATAGGGCTGGACAGGGTGCCAGAGGGTAGAGCTGGGGGACCAGGGAGTTCAGACGGGGTGCCTGAGGGTAGAGCTGGGGGACCAGAGAGTACAGACTGACATCCAGAGGGCAGAGCTGGGGAACCAGGGAGTACAGATGGGGTGCCAGATGGAGGAGCTGGCAGGCCAGGGGGTTCGGGCGGACGTCCCGAGGGAGGAGCTGGGAGGCCAGGGGGTTCGGGCGGACGTCCCGAGGGAGGAGCAGAGGGGCCAGGGGGTTCGGGCGGACGTCCCGAGGGAGGAGCCATGGAGTTCAGGGGGGCTGCCTGAGGACAGAGCAGGGGAGCCAGGGAGGTCCGGCGGGCAGCCCAAGGACAGAGCTGTGCCGCCCGAGGGCGAACTGGGGGAGCCAGGGAGTTCAGGGTGGCGGCCCGAGGACAGAGCAGGGGAGCCAGGGAGTTCAGGGGGGCAGCCCGAGGACAGGGGAGCCAGGGAGGTCCGGCGGGCAGCCCAAGGACTGAGCTGTGCCGCCCGAGGGCAAACTGGGGGAGCCAGGGCGGCCCGAGGACAGAGCAGGGGAGCCAGGGAGGTCCGGCGGGCAGCCCGAGGGCGGACCAGGGGAGCCAGAGAGTTCGGGAGGGACGGGCTAGGGGGCGAGACGACCTCTCCAGAGGCTGGGGAGCCGGGCGTGGCGACCTCTCCAGAGGCCGGGGAGCCGGGCGTGGCGACCTCTCCAGAGGCCGGGGAGCCGGGCGGGGAGCCGGGCGTGGCCACCTCTCCAGAGGCTGGGGAGCCGGGCTAGGGGCCGGCAGCGAGACAGCAGCGGGGGGAGTCAGGGACGAGGCTGCTGGGTTGAGGGCCTTGGTGCGAGGAGCTGGGGTCGGCCGGACCACCGGCGGGGCTGAGGCCGGTCGATCCGCCAACTGAACATGAGGAGCGGGGTCGGCCGGACCACCGGCGGGGCTGAAGCCGGTCCATCCGCCAACAGAACACGAGGAGCGGGGGCCGGCCGGACCACCGGCGGGGCTGAAGCCGGTCGATCCGCCGACCGAACACGAGGAGCGGGGGCCCGCCGGACCACCGGTGGGGCTGAAGCCGGTCGATCCGCCGACCGAACACGGGAAGCAGGGGTCGGCCGGGATCACCGGCAGGGCTGGGGCCAGTCGATCCGCCAACAAGGCATGGGGGCTAGCGGCCCTAAGGGGCAGGGGATCGGGGGGGGACAGGCTAGAGGCTGGCAGCGCTAGCAGGTTGGGGATCAGGGCCAGGCTGGGGGCTAGCGGCGCTAGTGAGCTGGGGATCTGGACCAAACTGGGGGCTAGCAGGCCGAGGGACAGGCTGGGGGCTAGCGGCACTAGCAGGCCAAGTGGCAGGCTGGGGGCTAGCGGCAGGGGCCTGGCTAGACAGGGAAATTCTTCCCAGCCTGCAACTAGCGGGTTGGGTAGGAGACCACTGGGGGCTAGCGGGGAGATGGAAAAATCTGGCCAGCCACTCTGGGCGTCTCTCAGCCACGGCCTCTGAGAAACCTATACCTGGCCAAAGGTCAAAAGTGCCAGCTTGTAGCCCGTGTGACTCGAGCCCCTCCACTTTTCCTCCAACTCCAACAGCTCCTTGCACAGCTGACTAGCTGCCTCCTGAAGGGCAGTTGCTGGGTCCATAGTTGGCTTGATCGTTCTGTTACGTGGTCGTGTGGTGTGAGGACAGAGAGGACCCAAATGCAATGTTTGGAGGGAAGGAGGTTTATTGAGGGAGAAAGGGGTAGAGGGACTGGAGTGGAGGAAGAGGTGGATGTCGGGGGCCAGGGAGCCGGGGAACACTGGGGCTGAGGAAGCGAGGAGCGGTGGGAGAACAGGGAGGACGCCGTGAGGGAAGTCTGAGGAGGAGAGGGCCGGTGGATGAGCCCAGCTGACTGAACAGAGGACGAGGGTGAGTGTACCTGGGAGGGAAACAGACAGAGAGACAGGGTTAGGGATGATAAAATAATAACATAAGTTATAATATTATAATATTATTTACATCTCATTTTCCACTTCTGCCTGCTTAAGGGTTAAGGTGTGTTCAGGCAGTGAGGTGAATTTTCATCTGCATCGTTCACAACAATTTTACCACTGTTTCTTCACTCCAACAGCCAATTTACCAACTGTACAGACGTTAGCTGTAAGCTAAATAGAAAAGGATGCACCAACTTTCATTATGGGAGTGTTTGTCTGTGTCTGTGTTCAGCTCAGCCTCTGACTGCACTCAGAACTCATCAGAGACTTTGGTTTTTCTCCTTTTTAGGTCCAGTCACTCCTCTCATATCTGTATATTTATTAAGTTGATCCATAAATCCCCAAAAAATTTTCAACTCGCACAGGTGTTACGCCAATTTGTGCCATTTCTTGAATTTGCTTCTAAAATTTCCTTTTAAACACTTAATTATGTTTACATATTTCTTTGGATCACTGTGAAAATGTTGTGAAACTGTTCAAAGAAAACAGCATAGCAGATGTTAGCTGAAAATTACAAACAGGCTGGAGGGCTGAATGTCCATGTCCTAATTAAGCCAACCAAATCCCCTTTTCAGAAACGTTTTATATATACTGCCCCAATTTAAATGAGAACATTTTAGTTCTAATGAAAGTTTTTTTTTTTTTGCAACTCGGTCAGTAGGCACATGTCATACACATGCTTTGATAACTCCACATTGACAAATAAAAAGTGTCATTTATAAAACAAGCATTCATTGGAAAAAACATGACTCAGCAAAAAAGGATGATGTTTTTTATTTGACTCAGAAGGTGGGCTTATAGGCTATGGTATGTGGGCTTTATAAGAACATTTTCCCCGATATGCCACTCACTGCTGATTGGTTAGGGTAAAATAAAACCCTGCTCACAAACAGGAACTGATATACGTGAACTTGATGTCAGACTGAATGAATAGTGAATAGTGAAATGAATGGCAATCAGTCTGATTATCAGGTTATGTCAATTCTGTAGCTACATGAAAACTATTTAGTAGTAGTACACTGTATGTCTCAAAATACATTTACCTTAACAATGGACTAGGTCCACTTTCAGCTGGTGCAAAGCCAGCTGCCAGAAATAGTGGCATAAATTCCATACAGACGGAGACTTTGATTAGACGTTGAAGATATTTGTGTAGTGTTGCTTCCTTCAGAAATTCCCCAAATGAATAAGGAAGATAAGGAAATTACTCCCGATTTTACTTTCTGTTGTTTTGTTGTTTTCTTTTTTTAAATAAATGTGGAAATTTAAAAAAGAAAGAATGAATGAATAAAATAATAAATAAATAAATGTGGAAATATAAGAAAGAAGGAATACATGAATTAAAGTATAAATAGATAAATTTTCTTTTGTCTTTCCTTTACAAGACCTATAGTCATTGCCTTTCCTTTGTGAGACTATTACTTTTGCCTTTTGAGCCCAACCTGTCAATCAATGTGTTAAGTCCAACTAATCTCTCATAGAAGTGTTCCTCCTTTTAACATTTCAAGGCAGCCTCACTCCGCTAATTCCAGTCACGGAACTTGGCATCGCAACTCTGTTGTGCCTTTTGGATATTTTTTCATGCAAATACAGATGACAGATGATGTCTTACTGTGCGTTTAATTCGACTAACATACCTTCCAAGAAGCTCCAGTTGGTGAGTGAATCCTAGTATTTTATTAATGTGTTGTTAGAAATAATTAGCAGGTATCAGTACATTACATTAGGTCATTAGCTTAGCCATTTAACTAGCTAATTAGCCAGCTTCAAGCTGTGCTAAGGATGCTCAAAAAACAGTAGCGTAATACATGGTAAACACAGTTTTTGAAGAGTCATGCACAGAAATCAAAACTTATTAAGGGTGTGAATTTTCTTTTTAATTATTTTTTTTTTAAACCTGTCTGGCCCAGCAGCCTGGTATAGAGTATGATGAGCTGGATGTCATATTGAGCCAGACAGATTTTACTTTAACAAGAGAGTATTAATATACTCCATTGTCTGTTTTATTTTTTATTTAAAACAAAAAACAAAAAAGAAGACAACCAGTCGAATAGCAGCAATAAATAGCTGACATAGGAAGACAACAACATGTGTGTGCGCATAAGCCTGTTAGAGAATGTAGCTGTTAGTGAGAGTGGGATACCACAACCGGCACCAACCCTAGCAAAAGGCAAGAACACCAGTAGTCAATAGGAGTGGGAGAAATAAATAAATTAAATATCAACAAATGATGGACCGCGATGCGATTGCGGAAGACCCCGACCCAACCAACAGACACCCAAAAAAAATACCATCCAAATGCCAATCGACAATGCAATGCCGACGGAACATAAAAGGTGGAACCCGCGGAAGGGCAGCGCCTGAACCGACTGCGGCGCACACACAACAGGGAACACTGCCCCACCACCACCACCACCACGGAGCGAACAACCAAAACGCCAAAATGCCACGCAATCATCAACATCAATGCACAAGTGACGAGCCCAACCCGCACACTGCGCGAGCACGGCAACACCCAATTCCCGGCAGCCCCCCACATATCCTGCGTGCAAGGTCGAGCAAGCGAGTGGCAGAACACAACGGCGAAAGCCAGTGGAGAAAAACACCAGCAGCAAGTCCCAGCACGGCAGTAAACGCGTCATGCAGGCCACCGTTCACCCGGCAATAAAAGTCTGTTGTCCGAAGACCGCCCGCGCCAGCCAACATCCCCCATGCACAGCACGCCCCCAGGCTGCCGTGCAACGCCAGCCAAACCAGCAACGAGGCAAAATCAACTAGCCCAGCTGCATGTCACCACCAACCCACCCACCCGTCAAGGGCCGAGAATTCCAGGCACAAGCATAGAATAAACCGGAGCACAGCCTCGCCCCGCACTGCACATCCCAAAACTAGCTTTAGTCTCCAGAGGAGTCCGACAACAGGCCAACAGAGAAATGGGGAAGCATGGATCTGAGGTCAACGAAGCAAACCAGGGACGCAAACTGGTCCCTCCCAGCCAACGAGGAAATGCCTCCCCCAGATTCCAATGCACAAACTAATGCCCAGCAGCCCACCAGAGACCCTGCCCCGAGAGAGAACAGCAGAGAGCCGTGCTGGGGAGCTCCCCACCGACAGGGAACGATAACGCGGGAAAACCAGTCCTCTAGCCCAGCCAGAGGCATCCCTAGAGTACAGGCAGAGCCAGCAGCTGCTGCCAGCCCCCCCAGTCCCCCCAGTCAGCCACCCCCAAGGAAGAGGACCAAAACCCACCCGGACAACACCGGCCATGTGCCCCAGGGACTCCTGAATGCCCCCACTGTGAGAGAGCCGGCAGGGGGAAGCAGCAGGAGCCCCACCACTGCCGAAGATGGCCACGCCGAGGAGAGGAGACAACGGGGCCCCAGGCCCAGGGACACACCACCCACCCCAGAAATGAGCAAAAGCCAAAGGCCCGTGTCCCCAGAACCCCAGGTCCAAGGCGGGCAACAACCCCACGGCACCCCAAATGGCCCGGGGCCCCAGGGGCAGTACAACCCACCCGCCTGCCTCTATAAATGTATTGTGTTGGATGCATGTCATGGATTGTGAGTTGTATCGTGGAGTAAAGATAAGGTGCGTGGTAACTAAGGTGCTGTTAACATTGGAGGGTAGTTGGGACACAGGCACCCAGGTCAGGTAGTGGAGCCTCCCAACGTGCCCCTCCCAACCCCCAAGCCCTCTGTGTCTAATGTGTAATTAAAATTGAGGGACGGCCAGTGGGGGAGGAAGAAGGGCGAGGCTGCGATAAAGCAGCCCCACCCAACGCTCTGCAGCCTGCCCGCCCCCAGAGTCCTAAGGGTGTATGTAGTGAGACATGACAAAAGGGAGGAAGGTGAAGGAGGTCATAGGGAGGCTGATTTAACTTTCACATGTCCAGATTACTGGTTCTGATTTGATTTTAGTAATGACTTTTAAATGAAAGGTGGGTTTAAATCCCAACCCGTATTTACTACAGAGTTGTTATTTTTTAAGTATTAAGCTATGTCATTGTTATTATTATACTATTCTTTGTGTACTATAATTTCATCTCTATTTGGATACATTAATGCTACTCTAAGGCTACGTTCACACTGCAGGCCAAAGTGACCCAAATCCGATTTTTTGCTCATACATGACTCAGATCTGATTTTGTTCCATTGTGAACAGGCCAAGTCACATGGAATCTGATCTTTTCCAGTTCGGATTTGGGCCACTTCCATATGTGGTCCAAATCCGACACAGATTGGATCTTTTTAAATGCAATCTGAGTCTGGACTTTGACGTCACTATAGAGCAGCTCTTCCCCCCGCCTCCAGACGGAGCCACAATGAACAAAAAAGCTCCATAAAGGCCATTATCATACATGTGCCTCTCTTCCTCCTCTACCTCGCTATCACCTGCTCACAAATTCCCTTTCTTACACCTGAAATCCACCGAGCTCTCTTCTGAGTGGCTACGTGCATGCTACTTATCCGAGCGGACGTAGAAGAGCGAGAGAGAGCGAGAGAGAGTTGTGGGTCAGATGCATTGCACAGCTCCAGAAACAGTAATAAATGTCATGGAAAGGACAGAAACTGGTGAACATTTGTCATAATTCGGGAGAGATGTGACCCCGGGAGTAAACCGGAAGAGGGCAATGAAATGCGGGAGTCTCCCGTGAAATTCGGGGGGGGTTAGCAAGTATGAGCTAACCAGGGCTAACTGGAGCTAACCTCTGTGACTTGTTTACTTCTCTACAACAGTGTGCTGCGTGGGATGTAGTTTTATTCTTCTGCGCATGCAGGTCACTTTCAGGCCGCGGACAGTACACACTAGAGTCTGATATGGGCCAAATTTATGTGAACTGTCAAACAGGGATGGACTGGGAGTAAAAAATGACCCTGGACTTTGATCCAGACCAGCCCACCACAATGGTTCCCCATATACTGTACTCCACCACAGCCGCCCTGTTAATGTACGCACGTACAAACAGCATCACAGCCATTGATCACTATGGCAGTAGGCTACTATTTTAAAAAATGCTGCAGAAGTCACACTGAAGTAGGTGCGTGTGTCCAGAGTTTTTCTTTATGCTTTAATAAAAACAAAGATATAATTTCAAAGAAAGGTAAGGAAAAGAGTGGGGTTTATCCTTAGCACTAAATCAATAGCTTTTCATTAGGAAATTGGTTTTACTTTATTATACTGATAATGGATTATGAACCAATTAGAAGTGTCCTGTAGATAGGGATCCTTAGAATTGAATCACACAAACATCACACAGTGCCTTTTACTTGGAATTCAAACCACATGATCAATAGAGATCAAAACATGCTTTATGAGGTGTAATGCTGTAAAAACTAATGAATACTCCACGGGGGTAAAGCAATTTTGTCTATCGCATCAAACAACAGGTCCAGTTAGACCTCTTGCAGCTCCAGCTCCGCCCCAGTGTTGAGTAGCTGATGCTGGAGGCTGATCCGTGCAACCTGCCTGGGCCTTTGATCAGCAGAAGCATTGCTTTTGGTCCATCGCCAGGGGATAAGATGTGGCTTGTGTCAGGATTCCCACCCTATTACAAAAAACGCCTCCTGGGGTTTGATATTGTGTCCATCTGTGGCGTTTGGATTATTGCAACTCCCCAGCCACTGCTTTTGTGGATTATCATCAGATTAAAGCCTTATTCAGAAAGTATTAGTTTTATAGTGGCAGGTGTAGTCATGTAATCATTACCAGAGTATGGCTCCAGCTTCTTTATCTGGTGTGGATGACTACACATTACAACATTCAAATGGCCATTAACAGTTTCACTGGAAACAGTAGAGAGAGAGTTGTAGGGCTGTACAGTGCCATAAACAGGTTGTGGTACATTTGTCATTAATCGGGAGAGATAAGGAAGAGTTGTGACCCCGGGAGGAAAGAGCAATAAAAAACAGGAGTTTCCAGGGAAAATCAGGAGGGTTGTCAAGTATTGCTATATCTTTCACAGCTCTAAGTGGTTCCTTTAAAAAGCACACTGCAGTGCTGATTCAGAGTCCTTCACCATCTAGACCGCTAACCAACAACCTCCTAAGTGCTGAGTGCTCTTTAGTAAAGGGCAGGGCATCTTGGCTTCATGTAAGCAGCTGCATTTAGAAGACTGTTGCTGCATGTCAGCTTATACGGTATGGATGGACAACATTACAAACAACACATGAGAAGGGCATTCAGTTTGAAATAACTACGGTCACAATTTCAAGAGCAGCCTGACAGACAAAACAAAATAAGTTAGCATTAAAATTTTGACTCCAGTGAATCATAATAGATAATCGTAATAAAAGAATAGTCGACATTTCAGGAAATTCACTTCTTAGATTTAGAATATGAGAATGATACCACTTATCTCTACAGTAATATAGTAATACAGCGTAACAAACAAACAAAGTCCACCTACCAGCACATCTTGATCTCACGAAAATACACGTTATATGTAGTTTGTTTAATTTATACAAAAACGCAATATAATTTTTCTTTTCACCAGTTGGCCAACTCGTGAGAAAGCTCCGGGAAGTCACTGCGGCTGTCAACAACAAATGGTTCTGCAAATAATTCCCTGTAAATTTGTCATTTTTACTATTTATTTTATTTTAAAACCCAAAAGGTACATTTTGCATAAGACCTGCTGGCATATTGAATCTTGAACGTTCAATATCATTGTCTTCTTATTTGTATAGGGAGAAAGAAAAAGCTAAGACATGTTTCTTGAGATCTGGCTGTGGCTCATCTCTTTGTGGTAAGTGTAAGACTCTAGACTGACCTACTGATCCTCCCCTTGTAGCATGCAACAGTTTTAACCATGAACAGGTCAAAGATGCAGTGTATATGTGAAAGTCTGTCAGACTCAGGTCGAGGCTCTAGCTGCACTCCTTGCTTTTATCTATGGGAGATTCCAAACCTTTGGTTAGAGCCGAGCCTGGATGATCCAGCCACATGGTTTAAAGGCCGCCAGTAAGACCCCCAGTTCAGCAGCAGAGCCTTATTCTCCACAGCCCTCCACTAATGTTTTCCATTAGCTGTAATGCACATTCACAGGTTTACCTGAGCTTCAGGACCCCTACCTGGCGCCTTCTCTCCTCTGGGAGAGAACAAAGGCCCTGTGAGCCTCATTACACGCCACAGTGAAGATTAAGCACAGATGTGAGGCCGTTTACGCTCAGTCCAAAACCCTCTTTTATAGCCACATAAATTCATCAGAGTCCATTCGTTTGATGTTAGCAGAGAGCAGTATACGTCACGGGATTGACAAAGTATAGGTCTTTGAAGTCTTGCAGTGATAGTCCACGTACTTTGAAAGGTTACTGGATGAAATCATTGCTACCACACCTAGTTCACATCACTTACATGTCGGTGCAGAGAAAAAAGTTCTCTGTGTTTTAAATCCTTTTACCAACAATTAGGAAATGTTGAAACTAAACATTCACACGCCACATGGATAGTTGACATGCAGGACATTTCCTTAAATGGAACTAAAATACACCCCACATGTGTGCACTGTTAAGTGCAATGCATGTTATCAACTGTGGAAAATTCATTAACCATGGAAATACAGTATGTGTGATAAATGTGTTCAGAGAATCTGGGATGGGCGAATGAATTATTATTGTGATTATACGAATCCTTGTGTAATGCAATACAGTCAGTAATACACAATACACCTTTTTATAGTTTCACATATGGAAAGTGACCTAATGGCATAGCAGCATCTTTCAGGGGTGGTCTTCCCTCATTAGAGCTCCATACAGATTTAGTACACTCTCACAAACGTTGTGGGCAGATGATATTGGCCATGGCACCACACTGTGTTCACAAAAGCAGAGAGAATGCATGGGGGGAAACATTTATAAAATGTGGAATAAAGACCTCCTCAGGCTTGGGGTCCTTCTTACAGAGCCTCACAGGTGTCATAAGATGCACAAGGTGAGTTATTTATGAGCTAAAAATAAGTCCTACCAGGAGTTTAGCTCTCCAGTGAGGATAGCCTTCAGCGCCACTTGGTTAAATCAGTTTCACAAATGGAATTCAAATAATTTGTTGGGATTCCTCTGGATCATAGATCACATATTTTGGAAGCTGACAAGTCTCTGTTCCTCCTGACATGCAACATAATGGCTTAAGTTGGTGCCTGGAAAGGGAAAGTGGTCAAATTACAGGCCATTAAATCTAAAAAGAGCTTTCTTTAGCCTGTTGCTCTTTCCATTGTTTGCAGTTATTCTCACAAACAGATAAAATATGAATAAACACGTTATATGTGGCACTGTTCAATCAACAGTTCAAATGTTCTTGGTTGGCCATTGCAAACATTTATGCATGAGAAAATGTGAGTGTTATTTTTTTAGTTTAATGTCTAGAGATATGTATAGATACCTTCATCATTTTGGTGTTGGTCCCACATTACCTCGTCTGGAACAATGTGCCAACCAGTTACAGTCTAGAGTATCAACATCACTGTGCAGGAGAGTCTTAATTAAACTTTGGTAACTAATCAGTCATTGGTCATTTTTTCTATCAAAGCTTCTCAGATTAAACAACATGAGTGTGATTTTAATCAAGTCTGATAGGCAAATTATGTATTACCAAAATAATGAGGTTTGTCCACTGCAAGAGATTAGTAAAAAAATCAGAATCAGAATCAGCTTTGCCAGGTATGTGTACACATATGAGGAATTTGACTCAGGATTATACGTTGCTCACGATGTGCTTACTCATACAATAATACAATAAGACAATGATAAAATAAATCAGACACAGACTTCAGTGTAGACAACACAAATATACACACTATGAACAAAAAACAATACTATACAATAGTAGAGTGAGCAGAGTGCAAAGGATGCAGGAGTAAGATCTTATTATCATTATTTTGTACATGTCGGAGGTGGATGTGATATACAGGTACACATGCATACATGTACACATGTACACAGTGCGATGGAGCATAGTGCAAAGGATGTATATACAATATGACAATATAACAGTATGAACAGCACTGAAATAGAGAATGGTGAATAAATAATAAGTGGAAGCCAGTAAACAAGTGGCTGATTTGCGAGTTATTGCGCAGGGGTTTTTCCTGACACTGTGGGTCTGAAATCAGCTGTTCATCAGAGTGTTGGCTTGTGGGAAGAAACTGTTCTTGTGTCAGTTGGTTTTGGCGTACAGTGCTCTATAGCGCCTACCAGAGGGGAGAAGCTGGAGTAGGTTGTGTCCGGGGTGAGACGGATCTGCAGTGATGCAGTGATGAAAGAAATTATGAAGTAATCAAATGAATCAATGTTAAATATATAAAAGCTGGCAGGAAGCAAAGAGGAGGCAGGTGACAAACCTGAAACACAGAAGACACCGGTTAGCAGGCAGGTACAAGCACATACAAACATAAAAACTTAGCCGAGAGGATCTGACACTAAGGCTGAACAACAACCTTGGGAAGCGTGGATGGAAAGCCTGTTCATATAGTAATAGGTAGCAAAAGTTCACATACTGCAGGTAGGCGGGATGATAAGAGACACACACACACACACACAGACACACACAAAACAGATTGGGACAGACACTAGTGGGGACAGACACTAGTGATGCCAGCCACTCCTGACCCTGACTGACCCTGTGAGGTCACTCGTTATGCTGGGTCAGTCCAAGGCTCTGATGATGTCTGACAATAGACGATCACATTTGTGTGGAAATGAAAAAAGACAAAACAAGACGACGAGGCAAGAAGATAAAGGTTCAGTGCCTTGCGAAAGTATTCGGCCCCCTTGAACTTTTCGACCTTTTGCAAAATTATTCAGTCCCCTTAAGTTAATACTTTGTAGCGCCACCTTTTGCTGCGATTACAGCTGTAAGTCGCTTGGGGTACGTCGCTGTCAGTTTTGCACACCGAGAGACTGAAATTTTTGCCAATTCCTCCTTGCAAAACAGCTCGAGCTCAGTGAGGTTGGATGGAGAGCTTTTGTGATCAGCAGTTTTCAGTTCTTTCCACAGATTCTCGATTGGATTCAGGTCTGGACTTTGACTTGGCCATTCTAACACCTGGATATGTTTATTTGTGAACCATTCCAGTGTAGATTTTGCTTTATGTTTTGGATCATTGTCTTGTTGGAAGACAAATCTCCGTCCCAGTCTCAGGTCTTTTGCAGACTCCATCAGGTTTCCAGAATGGTCCTGTATTTGGCTCCATCCATCTTCCCATCAATTTTAACCATCTTCCCTGTCCCTGCTGAAGAAAAGCAGGCCCAAACCATGATGCTGCCACCACCATGTTTGACAGTGGGGATGGTGTGTTCAGGGTGATGAGCTGTGTTGCCTTTACACCAAACATAACGTTTTGCATTGTTGCCACAAAGTTTGATTTTGGTTTCATCTGACCAGAGCACCTTCTTCCACATGTTTGGTGTGTCTCCCAGGTGGCTTGTGGCAAACTTTAAACAAGACTTTTTATGGATCTTTAAGAAATTGCTTTCTTCTTGCCACTCTTCCATAAAGGCCAGATTTGTGCAGTATACGACTGATTGTTGTCCTAT
>NC_060158.1:25467772-25584303 GCF_021292245.1 Micropterus dolomieu | reverse complement strand
TAGATCTCTGCAGTTCATCCAGAGTGATCATGGGCCTCTTGGCTGCATCTCTGATCAGTCTTCTCCTTGTATGAGCTGAAAGTTTAGAGGGACGGCCGGGTCTTCGTAGATTTGCAGTGGTCTGATACTCCTTCCATTTCAATATTATCGCTTGCACAGTGCTCCTTGGGATGTTTAAAGCTTGGGAAATCTTTTTGTATCCAAATCCGGCTTTAAACTTCTCCACAACAGTATCTCGGACCTGCCTGGTGTGTTCCTTGTTCTTCATGACGCTCTCTGCGCTTTAAACGGACCTCTGAGACTATCACAGAGCAGGTGCATTTATACAGAGGCTTGATTTCACACAGGTGGATTCTATTTATCATCATTAGTCATTTAGGTCAACATTGGATCATTCAGAGATCCTCACTGAACTTCTGGAGAGAGTTTGCTGCACTGAAAGTAAAGGGGCTGAATAATTTTGCACGCCCAATTTTTCAGTTTTTTGAAAAAGTTTGAAATATCCAATAAATTTCGTTCCACTTCATGATTGTGTCCCACTTGTTGTTGGTTCTTCACAAAAAATTACAGTTTTATATCTTTATGTTTGAAGCCTGCAATGTGGCAAAAGGTCAAAGTTCAAGGGGGCCGAATACTTTCGCAAGGCACTGTATGTAAACCCACTGGCTCCATTTTCCAATGTCTGTATTTTTAGATAATCTGCACTAAACGTCTTACAATAGCCTTAGTTAGCCACGCTGATATTAACAATGCTAATGCGTTACTTGCTAAGATGCTAACCGCGATTAGCATCACAACTTTTACAAACTGTACAAAATTACTAACTTTATAGTATTGGTGTTATACCATAGTATAGGATTAAATCGGATTATCAAAGTCAGTTGATTAATATTTATTCAATTTAAGCCATCACTATCTAATCTATCCAACATTATCCTTGGAGTTGAGGTGTTCACATCTGGTGTTATAAAGCATTTAACAGGACAATGCAACATATGCCCAGTTTGGCCCCTACACTGAAGGGCTAACAATACCTTACTCTTACCAATCCCATTTAAGGAGCACTTTAAAGAACATGGTTGGAAGATGGTCACAGGTGTCAGTAAACTCAGCTCCTACTGTTGGTGAGTATAAATGAGGTGTAACATTACAATGATAACCTGCATTTTAGAATTTAAGTCAAAGTTAATTAATTTCTTTATTTCACTGCAGGTCCATCAACCAGCTCTGCTCCTGGTGTAGAACATGGTCATGTCACCCAAGAAGCTGACACTGCTGCTAAGTTATGTGTTTTAGTTAAACCTATAGAGATGCCCCGTCCTTTGCTTATAAATCAAATCTGTCATATGGGGAGTGTGTAGTAGCTGTTTTAAAGGACTGATTCTGGTTCAACATTATGGGGCCTCCTTCAAAGTGCTAGTGTTGAAAAGACTAAAGTCACTTTTTAAAAGTAGATGGCATCAATATATTTTATTACTTCATAGCAGGTCCAACCTCCACCACTACCTCCATCATTGGCATCAACCAAGAAGCTGACAACGCTGGTAATTGTAGGCCTACATCAACAATAAATGAACAATTATTCAGGAACACCCAACGTATGAACATGTCAACTGTTACTTATAATAAATAATTACTTATTTTATGTGTTAATCTTCTTCATAGGTCTACCTGTGCCTAGTGAAGTGGAGACCAGTACCATGGTGCTTACTACCAGACCTGTCTCTCCAGTTTCCAGTGGATCCAGCTGACTGGCCATCAGTCCTTAATGACCAGTTCCATGTTGATGTGGTGAGCAGGGGACCAGCACAGGTTGATAGAGACTGGCAACCTGTCCAGGGGTGTACCCTGCCTTTCGCCCGATGTCAGCTGGGATTGGCTCAAGCCCCCCGCGACCCTGTATGCAGGATAAGTGGTAGACGATGGATGGATAATAATAGAGTATTGTCTTGTTATTGTTTTTCATCACAATCAGCTTCATTGCCAAGTAGGTTTAAGACATTTGCTTTGGTATTTTAGTGCTACACAATAAACATGGCAGGTTTAAGAATTTATAGATTTGTCAGGTCTAATTTAAAAAGAAGAGCTGTTGTTTCTCTGCCTTGTATTGTGAAAAAGCACAACAGTCAGAGGGGCCTCCAACAATATTTTGATTAGGGCCCCCGAAGATCCAGGGCCAGCCCTGGATACCACTTACCTCCATCACGATCCTACAAGTGAATACCCAGGCTGGTATTGCAGATACCAATACCAATACCTTTTCTGTATTTTATTTCTAGTTGGATGACAGGGGAGAGAGAGGGGAGAGAGAACACCATGAAAATCATGAAAGTTTAAAGTCATGAAAAGTGAATATATACAGAAATTAACCTGTTATTGAGAATGACAGAATTCAAATAAAACTGTATCTAATTATATATAAAAACTACTATCAAGCTATTATTAATGAAAATAAGAAGGATGAAAAAGCTTTTATAAATTGACTTAAAAATTTCTCATAATGTATTAATGTAATAAGTTAATCTTATTTTATGATTTAATATTGAAAACTTTGGGGCACCAAGTAGGATGCCTGTTGACAGTGAAATCCAAAGTTCAGACAAGTAAAATAACTCTGGCAAAGGTTTGGGTTAAGGTTGGGCAACTAAAACAACTATATTTATGGCTCGGGCGAGGCTATGGTTATGCTCAGGCACCTAAAACAATTTTGGCAGGGGTTAGGGAGAGGTTTTGGTTATAGTGAATCGACAAAACCTTTAGCTAGACATTAAAACTTGACTGACAGTGTGTTCCCTGTAAAAGACGTGAATTAAAGGCCAATGTATCTGCCCATCCACCACCTCGGCCACAACTCCCTTACTGTACTTTCTGTCCTGCTGTTTTAATGTCAGACTGCTTTGTGTTTTTTGACCTGACTCCTACACATTGTCCCTCCAAGGAGGGAAATTGTCAAGAGATAATTTTTGATTTATTAGGTTTAAATAGCAGATTTTCAGAGTTCATTATACTTTCCTTCAGTGCTCAGCTTGGCTTGAAAGAATTCCTTCTTTTCCTGCAATATGTCAACTGTCCATTCTGAGCCACTTTCTACTAATAGTATTGCAAACAATGTGTGAAATCCAACGCCTTCCTCTTTCAGTTACTTTATTTGACTTGAATGGAGTCAAATGCGGATAAGGAGTGGAGAGGCCTTTGATTATATTTTCCCACTGGATTATTTTTACTTGCACAACACGGCTCATTGACAGAATTGTAGTCCTTTGCTCTATTTTAGGCCTCTTATTTTCTGGTTCTTGGTTGGGCTTGCACGGCAGGCCTGACCAAAGCTCAGGTCCATTTGAAGCCTTCCTCCCAAAGACAAAAACTAGCTCAGCAGTTTGTTCTCTTTCTTTATAGTTCACACACTGCAAAAACAAAAGCATTTGTGACAAAAAAAGGTCAAATGTATTTGACCATTACCGATTGCACAAATGGCTACACACATGAACATACTGTCTAATGGATAACAATAAGACATATGCCACATGAATTGTAATAGTATGGAAGCTTAGCAGAAGAACTGTGCACTTTGTGATGAAAGCATCAAATTATATATTCATTTTTCTCTTAGTTGTCATTCTATGTCAGCTGTTTATTGCTGCTGTTCGGCTGGTTGTCTTTTACTATTATTATTATTTTTATTGTTTGTTTTTGTTTGTGTTTGTTTGTTGTTGTTTTTCTCCTCCCAAAGCCCCCCTCTCTGTTCTATTGCAGGTTTCGTTGCTTTCTGCAATTGGTGTTTCCCACTGCTTTTCCCTGTTGTCCCCACCTTCCATCCCCCTTCTCTTTCTCTGTGCTGTCTGTTTGTGCCCCCCCATCCCCGTGTCTGGCCCCCTGTCTGGCCCACTGTCAAATCAATACATAATTAAATAAATAATAAAACAGACAAAGGAGTATATTAATACTCTCTTGTTAAAGTAAAATCTGTCTGGCACAATATGGTATCCAGGTTATTATACTCTATACCAGGCTGCTGGGCAGGACAGGTTTAAAAAAAAAAGGATATAATTAGTTGAATTTATGTAGCATACATAGTTCTTGCCAACTTCCATTTGGACAATACATGCAAGTTACTGAAAATTCAAGATGACAGCCTTTTTAACATCACTGCCATTATTAGCATGGTCATGACCTTCAGTGAAAACTCACCGTTTGCACAACTTTTCATCACCAATGTCTTTTCATTGCACAGTGAAAATTTGAAATTGATCTGATTAATTGTCTAGGAGGAGTTTGGTAAAGTACAGAGCCTGTAAGTGGCCAATAATAATCATTAAATCCACAATGGCCAACTTCCTGATGGGTTGAGGGCATCACTCTAAGAGGCTTTTTTGTACGTCTGGACATGATACATGTGCCACGGAAATTTCATAGTAGTTGTCATAATATATCATAATAGTTGCACTGGTGCCCACTTATTAATCCAACTGAAATGTTGCAGCATCATGAAGACCATCGTGGTCAGCAGGCTGGCTGCAGAAAAAAGCAGATGCCTTGCCTCATTTCAGAAGTTTTGTCTGATGGTTGTGACCTTGTGCGCTTGCATTTCATCTGTGTGTCAGGATTTTCACCACCTGTTACCAGTGCTTGCTTTTTGCACTCATGAAGCTTGGTTCCATTGCACTCCAACCTGCATTTTTAATGGTATTGAGCTTTGTTTACAACCATGGCTGCCTCAGTACCTTGGCCCTCATACAGTCTGTAAAGTTGGAATGTTGAAGGGAGCTGGCCAAGGTCGTTGAACTGAATGAAATGCTCTGCAAGTGAACTGTATCCACTCCTCTTGTCTGGTCGTTTGGACTGCAAAAGAACACATCAGCACCTCTGCCTTGGGTTCTTAGCATATAATACAGAGCTTCCAGTCAGTCCTGGCAGGGCAAGAAGTTAATGGTACTTGACCATCAAGATCCAAGTTAAAAGCTTTCGACATTTTCTCACACAAGACAAAACATTGATAACAGTTAACAATATATTGCTGTGAATGTCACCAGCCTTTTGTGTGATACACAGACACTATCAAGGATTTAGGTTAATGCAATAATAAAATATTAAGCTATTTTTTACACACCTTTTTGCAGTAATGGTCTAGGGGCTATCCTTTTAGCACCTTTTACCGCACGGGCACACATTGTATGGGATAAAACTAGGGTCAGATATGAGAATTTCCCTACACTGAGTGTGGTGCCACCAGTGTGTCCTGGCTTTGTTTTGACATCCACTCTGTTGAATTATCCACTTCCATCGTAACTTTGCAGACCTTGTGATTTATGAGCTTATTGTAATAGTCTGTGCTTTCTTGTAATAACAAAGAATAACAAAGATAATATTTTATGCTTGCCTTGCTGGCATCTTGAAAAATATGGTGCCAATCTTGAACTTTGAGACAAGAAACCTTCTGAGCAATTCATCATAACAAATTTATTGTTTCACACCAAGATCATCCATATAAGTCTATGCGAATTTATTGTAAGTACAATTTTTATGCTGATCATGGCCACCATTTTGAAAAAAAAAGCCATTATGAATTTTCAATGTCTTACAATTTGCAGTTGCCAAAAACTATGTGTGGTAAATAAATGTCATGATCCTATATCTGTGCCTTGGTCTGTTGTTGTCTGTTGTCTGTTGTTTAATTCATGCTTGGTTTCTGTCTGTCTGTTCTCCATTGGTTTAATTCCCTGATTCCTGTCAGATTACCTCATGTATTCCACCTGGTCTTTACCTTGTGCTTAAATGTTTGCTTGTTTGTTCAGTCTGTACAAGCGATCGCTCACAACCCGCCTGTAAAGCAAAATCAATTAATTTGCTGTGCAAGTCAAGCTTCGTGTGATTTCTCACTGTACGGAAAGAAAGTACATTTTCACCTACACGTTCAACCTCCCATTCATTCAGCGGGTTTCATGCTGGCAGACCCCACACGGTGTTAGAAGCTGAACAGTTGGTGGGAGGAGAGCGAGGCAATGCCAGTCCATGCTGTACAGTTTATACTAATTGTACCACAAAAAACCTGACACAGTGATTCTGTTACACTGTATGGAAAAAGGCAGGGATCTGAAAGTTGATGAAAAAGAAAAACGTTGTCCAGTAGCACCTGGAACTGAAATCCAAATTTGTTTTCTCTCATCTATTCATTAGCAGTGTCATGTGTTCTTCAACAAACACTCTTTCATGCTCCAGTCAACACGTGGCCTCCAGGTGCTGCACAATTTCCATCTTCCAGCTAAAAGCCTGCATCTGAATATGAACAAATACAGAAACAAATTACAGCCAGACCAAACACTTCACAGATCAAAGAGACACAAGTAAGTATGTAATGGTATTAAGTCAACATTTGATTTGTGGAATGAAGTGGCGAATATGTATGAATCTTCTCAGAGCAGTTGAAGCTCTCCAGAATCTTTTTTGATGCTTTGGACATGTGACAAATCGACCATTTCCTTGTTCCCTGTCTGGAGGAATTTCAGAATTCGACTGAACTTCAGTAACTCACTCCAGTAAATACATCCACTGAAATATAAAAAAACTGAACTTGCTAAGCATCCGCAAGAGGTGTTGACTAAAAGGCGCATTAATGAGTGCTTTGAATGAAATGTGTATGACCTCTAAACAACATGATATCCTGCAATGTGACTTACACACTGTCCATTGTAAATTAGTGTCCATAGACCTGCTGAGAAATCATAAAAAAGGAGCTTCAGAATTTGCCTGAGAATCATTTTTCAAGTTTCAAGTTTCCTTCAGTATCAAAGTAATCCAGTGATACTACAGGAATGCTAATAGCTAATTCGGCATGGTTACATGGTTAAACAAGTATTAAAAAATGGGGCTTCAAAGAGAAAAACAGTAACCTCCTGTAGCTGACATTTCATCTGCACATTTGATGAATTTTTAAGAGGTCTTGCTCTCCTGATGGCTTTAACATTTCTGACTGAACACTTGGTCATTCCTGCCAAGCAGTCCATCCACCATAACATCAAACTACAAATTGGCTCCTCAACCATCACTCCAACCAGGGTGGTGAGAAACTTGGGTGTCATGATTGATAACCAGCTGTCCTTTTCAGACCATGTTGCTGCTGTCTCTCGGTTATGTCTCTTTGCTCTATACAACAAGAAAAATCAGGCACTACCTTACTCAGTATGCCACCCAGCTTGATACAGGCCATGGTTATCTCTCGCCTCGACTGTTGCAATGCCCTCCTAGCAGGTCTTTCAGCTTGTGCAGTGAAACCCCTACAAATGGTTCAGAACGCAGCAGCACATCTGGTTTTTGATCAGCCCAAAAGGATTCATGTCACTCCGTTACTCACCGGCCTCCTCTGGCTACCCGTGGCCTCCCGAATCAAATTCAAGTCACTAATACTTGCATATAGAGTGACTACTGGGTCTGCAACCATCTACCTAAACTCCATAATACAAGTTTACGTTCCTTCTCGGCCACTACGCTCCTCCAACGAACGCTACCTGGCTCTGCCATCCCTTCACACAAAGCAATCCCTGTCCCGGATAAACAGTTTGTCCATCCCATCCTGTCACAGTGAACCACCCCGCCACATCACAGGTCATTCTGTTAAAACATTATGGAAGGGAAGTGATATGTTCCATAAATGAATGTTGCATAATGTTCCTGTTTTGTGAACTAATCAAATAAACAAAACTTTTGTTGAAAATTTTAGCGCATGTGGATAGGATCTTAGGATAGATCCTATCCAGATAGGATCAGACCACTGAGTTGCCACTGGCTTGCCTTTAGTGGGAATCATTACATTACATTACATTTGTACTTTTATACAATCTTGTTAGCGCACATCTTTCGATCATTTTGTACAGAAATAACATTATAAGCATATTTACCCATTTGGGGAAAAAATGCCCCACAAGACAAGGGAGAGTCACTTGAGTTATCTCCTCTGGAAAACCTCTCAATCTGGGAATACCCAGAAGGCACATTGCCATCTAGTGACTTTACTGTGAATAGTAATTTCCACTAGGCTACATAATACTATCTTTCTCTTATTTATGTCTTTTCTTTTCCTGCTTCACACTCAGTTTCTGTTGGTATTTCCCTTTGTCAATTCATCCATCCAAGTAAGATAGGCCTATACACTCTCTCCAGCATTTTCTGGTCTTAACCCAGGGTCTCCTACAGATTACAAATTGAAAAACCTCCAACTGGCTCAAAGCGACGAAGTACCAGCTCTAATCCCAGCTCACTCTGGATGTCTGAGTTCCTTACCCCATCTCCAAGGGTTAGCCCAGCCACCCAACAGAGAAAACTCATGGCCTGGGAGCGTGGCCGGCTATTTTCTGAGTCTAAATTATCTCTGCGTGTTGAGAGCAGATTTCGCAAGAAAACACACTGATAATATATTACAAACTATGTAAATTATATATGATTATACATGAAATGTCCTGATTTTGATAAATTATGAAATACATGTCCTATGCTGGGTGGAACAGTGGTGCAGTGGTTAGCACTGTTGCCTCTCAGCAAGAAGGTCGTGGGTTCTCTCTGGGTGTCACCATCCAAAGACATGTGGACTAGGTTAATTGGTGACCCTAAATTGTCCTTGGTTGTTTGTCTATGTGTGGTGTACCCTGCCTTTCACCTGATGCCTGAATAAGCAGTTGACGATGGATGATGTGGCTGTAACAATTTCTTGACACCAGCTAAATTTTGTAACAGTTTTGTTTATTGGTTTATTGGTCAGTGTACTTGACCAATAAACATCTGAAATAAAATATCTTCAACAAAAGTGACTATACTCAGCTGAATGATAGCATACATTTTAAGGTCCCATATTATGCTCATTTCACGTTCATACATATTTTGGGTGTCTACTAGAAAATGTTTTTGCTTTAATGATCAAAAAACACATTATTTTTCCATACTGTCCATTGCTTCAGCACCTTTATTCACCCTCTGTCTGAGTACTCAGTTTTAGCTCCTGTCTCTTTAAGGACCCCTCCCTATAATCCCACTTTCTTCTAATTGGCCAACTTCTAGAAGCCTGCCCGGGCCAGGACCTCAAAGTGTGGAGATAGGTCACCCATTTACTTAAAGACTGAGCAGGAAAACGATCCCTAGTGGACCCTCGCGTACTTGCGGACATGGAAATATAATCCTTGCATTACGGCTGCCGTACCTAATCGTTGTTATTGTATTATAATAATAATAATAATCTTTATTTGTAGAGCACTTTTCAAAAACAAGTTACAAAGTGCTTTTTTTTATTACACCAGAAGTGCCCAGAAGCGGCACTCCGCTGCGCTGCGTGGAGAATAGGCAGTCGGTCTTTTTTTGACGGAAGACGCGTACAGAGCAGCACAGAGCAGATGACAGCCGAAGTCAGACACAAACGGCATAAAGAATCCGGTTGATTTTCAAAATAAAATACCTTGTCCCGACAGTATGTCAACAATAAACACAACAAAAAAACGAAACAATTTAACTATGTAGCCTTCTCAACCAGGGTAGAAGCACAAAAATCAAGGACAACTTACCAAATCATCTAAATCTAAACAATTCAGCAAAATCAGGCAGGCAAAATGTTCTTATTCTGAAATGCTCCATGTGGGAAATTCAGCCCTGCAGGCTAAACGCTCAGCTGCTGAAACACTTCCAGTCTGAGTTGCAGGGCTGAGGAAGGGACAAAACCGTGGCGCTGCCGTAACATAGCACATACGCCGCCTGTGGGAGTCTGGGGTTATTTATGTATTTTTTTTTTCCTACTTCAGACTCAATTGCTGTTGGTGTTTCCCTTTGTCAGTTCATCTATCATCCATCCAAGTATAAATTGGCCTTAAGGGTTAGCCCAGCCACCCAACGGAGAGAGCTCATGGCCTCAGACTTGGAGGTGTCAGCCTATTCGGCTGCAAACCACCCCAGTGTGTGCTGAAGGTCAAGGTCTGATGAAACAAAAAACAAACAGTACCACATTATCTGCAAAGAATAGGGATGCAATTCCAAGGTCAATTCAATAGATCTAATTTTGCTATGTTCTCTGTCACATGATCATTCGAGTTGCTGTCAGCTTTCATTTCATGTGAAATGACCTTCAACCCTCACCCTCTGGTATTCATCACAGTCTGTCCAAGTGTGTGTCATCAGGAATCCTGCTCTGTGATCCCTTGTGATCTTCCGATTTTCACCACTACTATTCTCTAAACTCTCTGAGGGATTATTCCTGAATTATGAATCACATTCATTTGTATTGACAAATCTTTTGTCACCCAGAAAACATCTTTAATCAACACAATGACAAAGCAGCAATTTGGAAAATGAAGACGGCACAGAAGGAGATTCAGAATTTTCAAGCATGGAGTCCTGACATTGAGAAGAATTTCTGAAAAACCTCTGTTTTGAATATCAAAAACCCCGTACTAGCTAGTTTGTTGTTTTGGCAGCATTTGTAGTCAGCTTGGTCACAGCAGCTGGTGACCCAGTCTATACCAGACATTCATAGCATCCATTTCAACACATCCATTACAGACTTTCACTCACCACTGGAGTGTTTGCACTATCGATACAACATGGCAGAATGAATGAAGCAGAGTCCACCCATCAGTTTTGTTCCACTAATTCAGCTTCGGGTCACGATGGCATCTGGCTAAGCAAAGCAGCCTACATGGCCTGCTCTACTGCCACTTTTTCAAGTGCTTTATGGGGGATCCTGAGGCCATAGTGAGATGTGGAACCCTTAAAGCATGTTCTGGGTCTGTCTGGGACCTTCCAGATGAGTGTGTCGAGACTACCTCTACTACCTCTAGGAAGGCCTCCAGTTGGTATCCTAATCAGAAGCCTGAACCTTTGGCTACGTTCCACACAAAGAAGCAGCAGTTCTACTCCAAGCTCCCTCCAGACGTCTAGGCTCTTCCCCTTCACAACCAAGGGTGAGTCATCCACAGTGTCTTTGTTTCCTCAAAACCACTGGTGAGAGCCGGAATATAGATCAACCCTCTTTTATTTCTTTGGTCATGAGTAACTACTTTGAGGCTATACTAATATTATAATTACCTTACAGTAACCATATAATACTAGTGTAGAAATGTATGTTGACCAATTAATACCAAAGCTGAGTAGTGTAAAGCATGAACTTACCCTGGGTTGTAGACAGATAGCAGTTTTAAAGGGATGATATGGTCTAGATAATAGTTGGGAATTTGAGTCTCTGGATCAGAAAGTTTTAAGAGGAACTTGATTCCAGGCTGAAATTTCAAGGCTTCCAGTCAGCATCACTGTGATGTCACAGTGTACTGACCACACCTTGGAGAACACTTCTACCTCACTGCAGCAAGTCAGGAGTTAGACCACTGGATTTCAGAAAATCAAGATTTGTTGATGGTCTTAACTTGCTCTTCAAACTACTTTTGTACCCTGAAAGAAGATATTCTGCCGAAAGCACATAATATATCAGAGATTTAAGCATAAGTGAAGTACAATATTAATTATGGGCTTCCAAGCATTTAAAACTCACGTCGCTTGAACGTTAACTGACGCCAGTAATGAAGACATGATAAAGTTCTGGAAATGTTCCTATTCTTGTCCTTGATCTTGACTTTGGCGCTGGCTTTTGCAGAAGGCCTTAACCTCTAAATGAGAGTTGGTCACAGATTCTGTTGAGATGTTATCTGTGCCAAGAAGTGAAGTAAAAGGTGATGAAAAGTCTGACAAAGACCCCACTCATTAAGGTGGTAAGAGCGCAGTGTTTTCATGGCCACGCACAGCAGACAGGGAAGGGGAGATCGGCTATGTTAACCATGGCAGTTCTCCATAAACATTTATCTGTTCTTCCGAAGGAACTCATTAAACATGGCAGACTCTTTTAGCCCGAAGCAACCAAATTTGTGTTGACATTCCTAAGAGCGTATGGTGAGAGGGGAGCCCCGCTTCCCTCATAAGCTGCACATATGTGAAACAGACAACTGCCAGTTAGACAGCTGGGGGAAAAAACTTGTTAAAAAATTATACTACTGAAGTGCAGTGTTTCAAACAGTTGATTCAAGAGTTTCTAGATTCTTGGCTTCTTTACAGTACGATAATCTCCCTTTTTAGACATAGGCGTGTTTAGACAAACAAAAGTCATAATGCATGAGGTCAATGTTTTAAGCTGCAAAAATGGGGATATGTCATGTAGCCCTGTTTGTTGTTTTAAAAATGAGGAGTTCAAAACAGTATGGTTTACATGAGAGCCTCTGTAATTATTAAAACATGTTGCATTGGATATTAATGACTTTAAAAATTTAATTATTCAGTTATTTTATTAGATTCATACACAGACATTACCAGAGGTAACTTAGAGGTCATTTATTTATTTATTTTAGGGAAAAATCATCACTGTATATGTATTTCAACCGTTGTCGCTTGGTCAGACTGTAAATTAGCCATTGTAAAAAAAATTTTTAAATGCAGTGACCTTCTCATAAAGCTGCATTAATTGATTTTCTGGACCACTTGGGCCAACATGCTTGTTGGGAGCAGAACGAGCATAACATAAGACATCTGACTCACTATGACTTCATAAAGTTGTTATTGCTAAAATGTTAGAATACAGTTGTCTTTTAGAATATCTGGCAAACATGCAGCAATTCGCATTCATTTGGAATCGTGTTGGAAATGTATACGTCCAATATTTACTCTCCTCTTAACTCTGTTTTTTTCTCCATCAACTACTGGGGAAAATACCTGGTTCTTAGGAAGCTAATGTTCTTCTTTTGATCAACTAATCACTTACTGTTTTGTCATTTTGTGTGCTGGGCAGGTAGCATACAGTGGGTTTATCTGAGCTTCCTCACTGAAAACCAATGCCTGTTGCAGCTGGAAACTGAATTGATGATATTGGTAAGAATGAACCAAAACAGTTAAGCTGAGGGCTGGCAAACCAAAGTAAAGAGTTAAAGAGACTAAAAAGCTGCAATGTCTGAAATATCTGGCTTTTAAGCAGCATGATATTTAATATTGGGGGTTGGTGCTGACCAGGGAGTGTCCAATCAATTTATCAGAGGTTTATTTTAAAAAATCACTTTCATGCTGCTGCTGGTGGTAGCTTGCACAACAAAAATGGAACTCAATGGTGATAAAACTTTTGTGATATCAATGAGGGAAATATTTAGGGAATTTATGGCAAGACAGAGGGTAGTTTAAGAAAAAGAAGAAAGAAAGCAAGAAGTAAAATGCTGTACAAACAAACAACCTGCTGCTAACAAAAGCGGTTCAAGCAGTAACATTACAGAGATGATGGTAACACCTCTTTACCCTTATAATGACGATGGGGACAATATGTGTTTACCACTGAAGCATGTAGTTTTTTTGTTCTCATGTTGTGAATAGCAGACAAAGCCCAGAAAAGCCTTATTGTTTTCAACTGAAAGGCTGCAACCCGAAGGAAGGTAATCTTGCTGTTCCTCATTTCATCCCGTTCTCATTCCCAGGTCTTCAAATATGTTTTGTCACGCCTCTTGCTCTTTAGCGTCTGTATGAGACGCACAGGGCTGGCAGAAAAGCTCAGGTGAGTTCTATGTTACATATATCATGTTGAGTACACCTCTCACATATTTGTAAATATTTGATATCTTTTCATGTGACAACACTGAAGAAATGACACTTTGCTACAATGTAAAGTAGTGAGTGTACAGCGTATAACAGTGTAAATTTGCTGTCCCCTCAAAATAACACATCACACAGCCATTAATGTCTAAACCGCTGGCAACAAAAGTGAGTACACCCTTAAATGAAAATGTCCAAATTGGGCCCAAAGTGTCAATATTTTGTGTGGCCACCATCCAGCACTGCCTTAACCCTCTTGGGCTTGGAGTTCACCAGAGTTTCACAGGTTGCCACTGGAGTCCTCTTCCACTCCTCCATGTAGACATCACGGAGCTGGTGGATGTTAGAGACCTTGCGCTCCTCCATGTAAAAGAAGGTGACCAAAGAAGTTGAGTGCATGTGCTCAGCGTCATATCCAGAGACATTT
The DNA here is from genome assembly GCF_021292245.1 of Micropterus dolomieu. NCBI lineage: Eukaryota > Metazoa > Chordata > Actinopteri > Centrarchiformes > Centrarchidae > Micropterus > Micropterus dolomieu. The sequence continues at coordinate 25,570,292 of NC_060158.1, read as the reverse complement.
TGTTGCCTAAACCAAATGAAAGTTATTTATGTTACGTTATGTTACGTAACGTTACGTTATGTTATGTTACGTTATTGTAGCAAACCTAAATTTAGTTATGCATTTTAATAAATTTATGAGAATTAATACCCAGTTATGATTTTTAATATTCATAAAATCTAATTTTATTCCTCATTTCAGGGCACCACCGGAGTTGTTATTATACAATTATTACTAGTGATCAGTTAGTTAATAATCGCTCAATTATCTTAAATCAATCAGTCAGTCTCATATCTAAAGGGTCAATTCTCTTGGCAGGGACGTAGAAATAGGCAACACACACAGTTCTTGATTATATTACAGTGAATTTATTCTCTAACTAATGTGATAAAAAGATGGTTGGATAGAGGGAAAATAAACAATTGCTGAACAATGAGCCTGGAGGTTCGATTGTGGGAAGCATTTGACTCATACGGCATAGAAGAACTAATGAAAGTAAGCTAACGCTATGGGTTTAGGAGTTAAAAAGGACATCCCTGAACATAGAATATGTGTTAAGTCTTACTGCTTGTCGGCGGTCTGCTTGGCCTTTTGCTGGTCCCACACTAGCTGCCCGATCCTGGCTTTTTGCTAGGGATTCTCCAGGGTTCTCCGTGTCTGATTGAAAACGCCTCCTCCGTCTGGAAATTCGGCTGTTTTCAGGTTTCCTTCGTTGTAGCTGGCGAGACCACGTGGCTTGGTCTGACCTCGGTGAAGTTGGCTCGACGAAAAAGGCTTAAAAATGGAACTTGGTCGTTCCTGAATTAGTCCAGTGTAACTTAACGGACTGATAACTTTAACAAACAAAAGAAATAAAGAAATTAAAACAAACTGAAGGGCAGATCGATGTCTCTGCACTTCACGTGTGTAGCTTCAAGCGAAACAAAAGGCCTGTTTCACTGGTCGACTCTGAGGGCGTTGCCTGGCGCGGCACGCCGACGCGTGCTGAAGCGTCCAGAGAGCCGAGCAGAGCAGCGGAGAGAGAACAGCGAAGAAGGAAGAGAAGAGCGATGTTGCGTGTCGCTCTTTTGTTGCCTGGGGCGTGGTTCCCCAGGGGGCGTTTCAGGTTTCCCAAGGGACTGCCTTTCTAAACTTAATGTTTAAAGAAATCTATTTGCACGTATTATAATCAAATATTTTCCACAATCGAACCTCAACGGTCAAACGGTTGTACTGTTCTAGGCATTTGGTAACAGGAAACAATTGTCACATTATTGGTCAGGATATTTATACATTTAACGGCATTTCCAACGAGGGCATGTAATACTTATTTCGTCCACTGAAAGCTTAGATTAATCCAAGATCATCTCTCCTTAGGAACTGGGGAATATTGTTGATTCATCCTTAAATTCAAGCTGGCGATTAAGAGTATAGTAAAACATTTCTTTATCATCATTTCTAAAGGAATTTTGTAGGAAAGTATTATGAACAAGCATTGATCACATTAGATGAAGGAGTGTCTTGCTGAAAATAAAAACACTGCAAAAGTAACTTTCTTTTCAGCACTAATATCAACAACAGATAGCAACAACATGTTAACATAACTATTCAAATAGAGGCAAACGTAATCAAGTAACTAAAGATTTAATTAAACTTAATTAAATGCTTTGAGTCTTTGGAGACTGCGGTCTTTGGTTATTTAAAGTTCGGCTGTCTGGATCATGTCACACTTGGGTGAGACAAGGGTTTTCTTTTTGATGTGGTAATAAAACAAAGAGTAAGGTCAGTTTCCACGGCAACCAGTTTTGATAGGCTGTTCAGGGAAATGCTAATGGCTGGTTTGTGTCCCTTTGTCAGTTTAACAGTCAGGCCCCGCGTTATCAGTTTCGGAATCAAAAGGGTGCCAGCTTTATGGTCAGGGATAGCACTTAGAAGAAGCAACTTTGACCCCCTGCTCCTCTGTGGGAGAGAAAAAGGAATTTGGAGTAGTTCCAAATTTATTCAATACAAAATGCACAAATCCACACCGTTGTTCACTACATTATGTTACGTTATGTTATGTTAAAAAATTTATTGTAAAAAAATTCAGGCTTCAAGGGGTTAACAAGCAGCGACTTACAGAATCCCCATACACACACACCCTACACACAGGGTGTGTGTTGAAGAATCCAAAGTTCAAGTTTACCATGACATTTATGTTCACATAACACACCACCGGCAATGTTGAGAAGTTGATAGATGAATAGATAGCTGCTTTATTCATTCCCAGAGGGAAATTCTCATATCACAGCAGCAGTACACAATGAACCTCCCAAGAATAGTAAATATGTCACAGAATATTAACATAATCTGGGACATTATTTTTACTGCTAGAAGGCAACACACACTATAAAAGTGCCACAAGCATGCCACCTTTTCATAAAATCAGGTTTGAATGCATTCAAACAAACATGTTTGTTTGACATAATTCGACTTACCTTGGATCAAGAATTGACGATTGCAGTGCCATTGCTTCATCTAGAGAACAGTACTGTAAGGCAGTTGCATACTACAAAGGTAGCTAACAGCCTTTCCTGTGCTCATGAATTTCCCATCTGCGGTGTACAAAATGCTTCCACGCATTACTTTACATTATAACTCTCTGCAGTATGAATATTTAGTCCATTATGGTTGTATGTTTGTCCCAGAGCAGGCAAGATGACAGAGAAGACGCAATGGTCAATCAAATCTGATCACACCAATCCCACATAGTTCTGACGATGATTAGCTGAGTGTAACAAATGCACCCGAAGGTAGGTTGTTTTGTTTGTTCAAGGTTACAGAAAAGTGATTTTTGATTTTAAACACATTTTTCACAGGGTTTTACTATAGAAACCGCCTGACACAACTACAGTCTGGCGATGTTGATCAATGAAAGTTACAGACGAAGGGGAGAAAGCAATTCATTCCCTTCCTCCATCAACAGTTTTGCAGTCTACTGTGGAATTCAGACCAGCAACCAAGCAGTCACGTGTCCAATTCTCTAGCCTCAAGACTACCACTGCACTCCATTTTAAAACACCTGTCTGCTCCCTAAGTAGAGTTTTGCTTTTAGGCATTGTTTCATTGGGTTTTACTATATGGGTGACGGAAGAAAACCAGAGAGACATACAAATAAAGTCATAAAATGTTAAAAGTTTAATTTTCAGTTACCCAATCCACGGGAAAAGATTATATTGAAATCTCTGATTGAACATAAAGTAATTACAAATGAGAATTCTGACGCTTAGCAAGAACTGTACAAATGTACAGAGTATTGTGTAGTGAGTTTGACTGGGTTTTCTGACTGCAGCCATATGTTTATAGGTCATCACTGTCATCTAGTGGTCAGATGCCACACTTCAGTGGCATAAAAAACAAATGGATTCTTTATTTCATTTCACTGAACTTTATTTTCCTTCTTTATTTTGACAGAACATTGGCTTAAATAACCTTACAACTCATACAAATACGGTACAATGTTTTTCACCTCAGAAATGTATTATTTGCATTCCAGAAGGTGTTGGGATGACTTCTGACACAGTGAATACTGCTGCTCTACTCAGTGTCACTCTTAAGGTGAACTACAGACGAACAGTGTGTGTGTGTGTGTGTGTGTGTGTGTGTGTGTGTGTGTGTGTGTGTGTGTGTGTGTGTGTGCGCACATGTGTTAAATGTTTTTATTTCCTGGTGGGGACTTTAACCTGAATGCACACCAAAAGATGGGGACTTGTGTCAACAAGTGACTGCTTTTTGAGGGTTAAAACCTTTAAAACTTTTTTGGGTTCAGGTTACAATTGGGTTAGGAGTAGGATGAGGGTTAAGGTTAGGCATATGGTTAGGATAAGGGGCTAGGGAATGTATCAAAGAAATGTCCCCACAGGGATGGAGGAACAAACGTGTGGATTTGCGTGTGTGTGTTTGTGTATGCCTACATTTTATTCCACGGAGATGATTGTTCAGATCATTGCATTTTAGTGCAGCTATTGCCATCAGGTTACACTGTGGATAAACATGATATACGTAACATAGAACTTGCATATTAAATACCTAACCCCTACAGCTTTCCACCTGAGAACAAAACAACACACCCATCGATCACATAGATCTTAGATTTGAAGTGCACAAAGTAAAACAACTTTAAGGAGGAGAGAACAGGTATTGCTTGGGCTGATATAAAATGTGAACAGGAAGTGGAGACTTGAAAGGGAGCTTTAAATCACTGCGTGATATTAATGACAACACGAGCAGGAGCTTGTGCAGCACAATGAACTATACTGCTTCATGGATGAAGTTATATTCGGGAATCAAAATCACCTACAAAAAGTGGTATAGGACCTATCAGGTGTATAATATGATGTTTGAATGGATATAAATAAACAAAAATACCATAAAATACATCTTTAGCCATTATCATGCAGTTGCATTCGCTGCCATTTATACAGCACAGAAATCTGAACAACAGCACACAACAGCATACAAATGATACACACGTAAGTCACTGTGTTGTTTGCGTTAAAGTTGAAACACAAATACAGAATTCACATGTGCAAAAAACATTTTGGATAGTAAAGTCAACACCTTTAAACAAAAAAAAAGCTGTGGCAATATCACAGCCCAAAAATATGACTATTTTTGGGGTTGGTCCATTGATGCCACGTGAGCCAACTTCACCCATTCTCATGTCTGCTTTGTCTTCCCTGCCATACCTGACCTCTCCCTCACACCTGTTACCACTTTACCCATCAGCCCTGCAGTATATATTTCCGCCCATTATCATTTAGCCTACTCTTTGCCAGATCGATGACTGGGCCTCTGCCTTAGCTTTCTAGCCATTTGGCTGCCTGGTTTGAACTGTTTGACCACAAGTAAATGTGAACTTATCCTGTCTGTCCTGAGCTATACACCTGGGTTCAAAACTGTTTCTCTGCTGAGCCATTACAATTGAAACTGGATAACTTACTGAACTCAGTGGGCCAATACCTTTGTGTGAGATGTTACAGATGGGCAACTAATGAAAACCTGAATGAATATGTGGAGAGAAATGCAGAGGTGAAAATTATATGAATCTCGTGCTATGACCTTCACTACCTCAACCCGACTCAAAACCTATTACTAAAGATTTTAGAGCAATGTGCTCTCTCCACCATTAGCCAGATTAAAGAGGCTGTGCCTGTCTTCACAGCCTCTGCCATGATATCCATACTGAGAATACCAAGCTAGCTTCTTCCTCAGAACTCATTTTGTATCTTCTATATATTTTACTTCATCTTATAGCTTGCTTGCTGAGGAGTTGCGTTTATGCCGTAAAGCATTACACCATTCTCACGATAGTTTGGTCCTGCCCAGGATTTCAATGTCACATGGTGACAATACCAAGCAATACTGGGCCAGAGCGGCAATGACAGAGACGCCATTTAGTCTATTACAAGTCAGTGTAATGTCAAAATGATTTTGAAGCTGTTTAAGATAAAAATACTACATAATGTTGCTTTAAGGTGGGCATGCTTGAAACAAATTACTGTGGCGTCTGAACACGTCAAAAAGCAAGTGTATATGTAAGTGCTGTTATAGAGAGAGGTGAGACATATGTTTAAAAAGAGATAAGGGCGCAATCATTATAGACATGCTTGTCAGATTGCCAGTTTTCAGAAATGGATGTCTCCACTACCATCATAAAAACATCAAATGAAGGAATACCTTCCTCCTGTACAGTTTCACAAAGTTAGAAATCCATGACAGTGATCACTGAAGGTGCTCTTACCAATACTATTTATGCTGGGCTTTCTTTTAATTTGTCAGCCATCAGTACTTCCAAAGGAGAATGATTTGAACGCAGAGTTTTCAGATATTATTGTCAAAATATCCCCATATCCTTGAAAACGCTCCATGGCTGCTGTGAGTGTCCCATGACTTTTTCAATTATTCACAGCCTATATGTCTCTTGCTCAAAAACCTGCTCAAACTCAGCTGCACAGTCTTTTATAGTAGAAATTATATATGTGAATTCTATATTTGGGATGGACTTTCCCTTTGAGAGCAACTCTTCTCCTTACAGATGCATACAGATTCTGAGCTTGAGTCTTCCATGCGAAGCCATTCAAGCTCCCAGAGTTTGTCCACCTGATACATCAGAGCCACTATTTTACAATATTTGATGCTGGTAAAATTCATGTTTTACACAAGAATCATCAGAAAGACATATGGCTCCGTCAGTACACCAGTTCCTTCATCTTGCAAATTAAATTTTTGTCATTCTACACCAAGGGCTGAAATGCATCCTTTACAGCCTGAATAATCTCCAACCATTCTGCTCTAGTGTTTCTACTGCAAATAGATCACGTAATTCCATATCTTTGTGATTGTCATCCACAATGACCACACCCAGGACCATCAGAAAACCACCAAACAATAAAGAACATCTTGAATTCATACCACTTGTATCTGACTGTGTTACAGCATGCAAGCTTCAGACGATGTGTGTTTTCACTTGAGAAAGCCGTCATTCAAGTCAGTCAGTGCAAAGGGTCAAAGGCGGCACCTTGGTGGCCCCTGGCTTTGGAGCTGGGGCCAGTGTCTGGAGAGGTAGGGGAAACAGGGACATCGGAGGCAGGGTTGGGGATATGCAGATCTGCTCGTTTACTTTTCTTTGACCGAGTCTTGGCGTGACGTGATGGAGAGGTATTGCCTTGGTAGCTAGCAATATTGCGAGCCCCGCAGCTCGTAGAGAGCTCCGGTGAGGGGTCAGTGTTCAACGCAGGGCTGTTGTCTGGGCATGTATGAGTTGTCTGAGGTTTCCCCTGAGGACACGAGGTGGACAGGAGAGGAGAGTGAGTGGCCGACTCCAGCAGATCTTTAGTTCCCTGTGTGCACTAAGGAGGCACGGGACAGAGGAGGGGAAGAAAAACAGACAAAAACTGATGAGACGAGCCAGTGAAGTTAACAGGGAGAACAGCAGGGTGTTAAATCACTTCAGTGAATGTGGCTACAGCTGTGCAAGATAAATCAAAAACAAGCTGGGAAGGCAAGCAGGCCATATGAGTGATCCAGAGCCAGAGTTTGCAAATGTTTCATGCAATGGATCTGCATGTGGATGCACATTAGACCGAGGGAATCACACTAAAAGGTATTTATCTCAAGGAACATCAAAGAACATTGTCTTGATAGATAGAACTATGTGCACAAGTTTTTAAAAGATTACTCCTGCAATTCAGTATTGCACTTTATACAAAATTTGGGGGCTTGCAAGCAAAAAGGGGGTGGTGATGGCGCAACAGATAAGACACATGCCTTTGGTGTGAGAGACCTGAGTTCAATCCCCGCTGTGACCCATCCACCATTGTGTCCCTGAGCAAGACACTTAAACCCTAGTTGCTCCAGAGGTGTGCGACCTCTGACATATATATAGCAATTTTAAGTCGCTTTGGATAAAAGCATGAGCTAAATGAATAAATGTAAAAGAAATGAAAGGCAAATGCATAGATATCCTGATTTTTAGCCCCTAGTATCTGTCAAGGTAAAAAAAAATGGATCCTACACTTCCCACAATGCAACTCAACTGTGTATGTTATTAGAATCTTCCTGCCTGGTAAATGCCCACAGATTTCATACTCTGTGCCTCCAGTTTGGAACGAAAGCTTTCTGCTAACAAGACAACATTCTAAGCAGGATTTACAGTCAACAGTTAACGGGAGACCTAGCCTGAGGTCTGGCAGTGCGTTCTGAAATGGGGTCCATGAATCATCTATTTGCGGCCGGCATGGGGTTTTGTAGTGCAAAGTATTCATAGAGTCCACTGGTCTAAAAGCAAACGGGCTCGCACTTATCCGGGCACCGATCCAAATTGCGATAAGTGTCACTTAGGTCCAGCTAACGTCAGTCACATGTTTTGGAACTGTCCCGCTCTCTCTCGGTTCTGGAATTCTGTATTTGACTCAGTCTCGGCCGTCACATCTACCAAAGTCCTCCAATCACCCTTAGTAGGCCTGTTCGGTGTCCTGCCCGCTACCAACCCACTGCCACCCTACTTCACTGAACTGGTGGCTTTTCTTACAAATTATTTGCGAGGCATGTCATTCTGTACGCTGCTAGACCTGGGAAACGAATTTCGTTCCTTAATGTTTTACATGTTTGAATGACAATAAAGAACTGAACTGAACTGAACTGATGCACTGGAAGAGCCCGTCTCCCCCCCTCTCACACCCATTGGATAAGGATGCTTTATCCTTTATGAAATTAGAAAAAATCAAACACTCCCTCCGTGGCTCCAATGAAAGGTTTTTAAAGATTTAGCAACCCTTTCAAGAGCATGTCCAGTCCCTCCAGGTGGATGTATCTAAAGGTCTGTGTCTGTTCTTTTTTTTGGAAACTCAATAAATAAGTCATATTTAAAAGCAGTTAACGGGAGTCCTGTTGTATGTTTTGATTTATAGCTGAGAGTTGTATTTGATATCACCTCCACAAAACACGTGTTGTTCATGATTAGGCTGTTTCATGCTTTATATTCCCCACAGTAACTGTGCTTACATTCTTTCATTTACTGATCTACTACTTATCTACTGTCATGCAGAGCGACGGTCTGCAACACACAGAGTCATAGAACTGGAGTTACATCCAGGTAACTTATAAAGTTTTTCCACAGTGCCTTCTTGCTGAATAATAGACTACTGACATGCAATAGTGTGTTGGCATGCTAACATTTGCTAAACACAAAGCAAAGGCTGATGGGAATTTCACTAGTTTTGCAGGTATTTGGGCATAAACCAAATAATTGGACAAATTAAAATGTTGACTGTGCAGGAGGAAAGTCACAAGATCACGAAATTCATTAGGCTTCGACTGTTGGGCACCCTGGACATCTGTCCTAAAAAATGTCAACATGATGACTTTATGAGGAAATAATGTCGTCATCATCGTTATTGTCTAAGACTTGACAAAGCACCTCCAAAGCCACAGTAGGCTGAGTAGTACTTTCTGAAATTAGTTAATTGACATGTAAAAAGTAGCCCTTTAAAGAATAGGGCTGCTTCATAGCAATTATGATCAGTTTTAAGAAGTGAAGGAATTATACACAGTTACGGATTTTTTGAAGCTCAGGAACCACTGATCTACAGAATGAATCCGGTGTGTGAATATAGTGAGCTTCTTTACCTAACACCATGACTTTTCAAAGTGCCTAAAGGCAAACATCCTCTTTCTCAATTGGGAAAATTGGGGCTGCAGAAAATATTTCAATCCTAAAGGTCACAAGTTTTAAGCCACTGGTTCATTTATAATTCTGGCTAGCGTAACAAAGACATCAAGAAACAACGCTCTCAATAATATTGCTGTTGGTGTGAGGTCTTGAACCTGCATTCGTTGATTTTCTGGCCTCTGGGATGCAATGCAATAAGCTGTAAACACATTCACATAATATCACCTACCAACAAAGTTGATATAGCAAACACAATATCTAACAGTTGCTTATTTACACATCCAGCAGATGCAGAGCAACATTAGCATTTGAATTTCATCATAATTTGTTGTTTGTACTGTAATTTGTAATGCAAGCTAATGTAATGCAAGCTAACCTTTCTACAACATGGCAATTCAAAATGCTTTACATAATAGGAGATATAAAGACAATAAGTTAGTAATAATACATTAATTACATAAAAGATATGAATAAATAGTCCCAAATTTATTTTTTCCATGTTAACATAAAGATGCTGATAAGTGTAGCTTTAAAATAAGCTCTTTGCCTGAAATAAATGTAAATGGTGAACGGCTCTTTTTTGTTCAACTTTCAAACATTTAACTGTTAATCAAGGTTGATAAACTGCCAGTTCACTATTCACTGTGTAGAATGCTACACAACAACTTAGTTTAGCTGGTTTGAATCCAGCCTGGCGGTCAGCATGTCCTCATTTGTTTCCTCTACATGGAGCTGTTCTTCCAACTAACTTAACTTAGAAAATTATTCAGTGATTCATCCACCTCAACGACCTTCCTCCTACAGTCAATGTGTAATCATTTCAATGTCCAAATAGAAAAAGCACTTTAGTGTTTAACAATATTATTAGAAGTTTTCCTCACCCATCGTGGCCTAAAAAAGCGGTTTCAAATGTGTTTCTACTTTAACAAGAACTCTATTTTGGAACTGTTTGAGCCATAACTATACGTAAATGTTGAACTAATTTTACATTCAGTACATCCTGTATTGTATTAAATTATGCACTCTTCATTGTATTCAACATGACAGCGTTATGAATAAAGCCATGCAGCAGTACAGCACCCAGCCAAGAGGAGATGCAGACACAGTGGTGGGGCACAGTGCACTCTCTTTCCCTTTCTCTTAACAGGCTTACCAAGCTCAAGCATCACTTTTCCTGCACTAACAGGGGCTAATCAGCCAGTGCAGGACACAGCAAAGTCCAGACATTTCTCCTCCTAGTTTCGGTGGCAGGACACAGGCACAGAGACAGACCACATACAGAACAGAAAGTTAAGACCGGGTGAATGGACACAGGGGGAGCGTACTGATGCTATGACCTTTCCTTTGAAAATACAATTATACTCCAATATGTTTATAATAATTGTGAAGGTGGACAAACAAAACAATGACCAAAAAATAAATAAAATAAAATAGTACACACAGATGATGAATTGCATGGACAAAAATGCATGTTTTATTACATTTCAGGTACTGACAAAATACAAAAAACATTCGTGGAATAATGACATGAAGGGAAAGAATTGGGAAATGATGTTGGTTGGCTTGGTGTGTTACGACAAACAAGGAACAGTTGGTGCAGAAAAAGCTTTCCTCACAGCTTCCCCAGTTTATGGAATCTGAATTCAAAAGACTATTTACAATAAAATAAAACAATAAAATAAAACTTAATAAAAAGACTAGAAACAGTGCAACTTCACTTGCTTTTCTGTTTATTCTGTACACACAAATAAAAAAAGGTTTTATAGCCGTCTTGTTATTTTGGTGTAAACAGAAAAAGAGGCTTGATACGAGAGTACTGTGGCTCAGACTGCAACTCTGACTGAACCGCACTCACGTCTTGTAAACAAAAGTTGCTGTACAACTCTCCAGTCGCCATGTTAAGATCCCTTGCTGTCAGAGAGAACAGCAAGAGAGCCGCCCTGTGAGGAGGACGACGAGCTGGAAACAGCATCTGAGTCTTCGCTTATTACAACTCCTGCTCTCTTTCTCCCTTTTAAAAAACACCCTGAGTGGACATACTGCACAGGAACAACATATTGAGGATGGTGAATTTAAAAAAAAAAAAAAAAAAAAAAAGGTATAAAAATACATAGTGAATAATATCCCTGTTCCTTATTTCTAAAGCATAATGTCAGTAAACCTAATTTGTTTATGTCCATGAGGTAAACATGACTGAGCTGTTCAGACATGAGTGAACTGCCCGGGGCCAACCAAATGTTACTCAATCATAAACTTAAAGAATAGTTTTCCCTTTTGTCGAACAGGCTCATTTGCTTTTTCTCCACCCCAGAGATGAAAGGATTGATCCCACTCTTGTGTCTGTACACTAAATATAACAATGCTGCCAGCAGCTGATTAGCTTAGCTTAGCACAAATACTTGAAACAAGGGGAAACAGCAAGCCTGGCTTTGAAAACATTTAAGTACACCAACCAAATTTGTCTTACTTAAATGATGTATTGGGTTTCTTTAGATACAAAAAAAATTAAGCCTGTTCATTTGTGAGCTTTAGAGGTGTTGGTACTCTAGGTGGAATTTTTTCCACTTTGCCAGAGCTATGCTAGCAGCTTTCCTTCTAAGCTAGGCTAAAAAATGTCCAGACTCCAACTGCTTACTTCAAAAAATTAGACTAAGTTCTGAAGGAAGAAATACCAAAATCTTCCTCTCACACAACACGTTGAAATCATAAGCGATAAAATGCACTCCTGCTCAATGCAACACACTTTTGCTGCTACGAGCTGTCTGGTATGACCGACAGCTTATAGTGGCTATAATGTTAGCAAAGCCAAATCTGCTGTGTAACTGACATTACTGAGTCAGTTTGCTGACGTAACTTGTCTCTCTACTGTTACGCTATGTTATAGCATTTACCATTACGACATAATTACCACCTTGCCTCTGTTCTACAAAACTTACAGGCTAGCTTTAACACACAGACGTGGGATTGATATTGATCTTCTCATCTCACCCTCAGCAAATAAGCACATTTCCCAAAACGTTCAAATTTATTATAAAACCAATTAATATTTTGCCAGCTTACACCAAGTTGTTTACCTACTTTCAAAATGCTTTTACAAGTCTTGTTTGTACTAAGAAAAGTAGTACTGATATGTAAACCTCTGACTGTAGTGTAAACAGTATGTAGGGATTAACCCATACACAACAAGCAGCAGATTCTGGGTTGGGGCAACAGCAGACAAGAAAGCTTCTGTCAGGCAGAGGAAGTGTTTTGGTGGGAGTTGGGGTGTGCAGGCACAGGAGAAGGGGATGCCTGCAAGCCAAAAGCCAGCAGGGAAGATCCTCCTACCACATTTATCTCGCTTTTAGTTGCCAGAGTGGGCAGCTCGATGTCCACGCCAGCAGTCTGGGAAGATTCATCTGCGGGCAGGAACCCTCGTCTGTCGATCAAGCTGAAAAAGACAAGGAAGATCCAAGTCATTAGGTGTGTTAGTGATGGATGCACACTGAACATCAAGAGGTAACAAATGTACATGTAATGAATCTCAATTTCGCATTCAGAAACTGCACGACTACACATTTTTCTCACATCCTGTAAGCAAGCACATGCAACTCAGAAACACGCAGCTACAAGCTTGTAGCCAGAAAAAAATATATATTGGAATAAGCTGAAGATAACATTCATTTACATTCAATATAAAAAGGTGAACGTCAGCTCATCTGTGTTTTATCTCTGAGCATGAGTCATTGCTACTGTTAGCGTTAGCTGTATCTGGGGCATCACTGCAGCTGGGAGACCACAGCATACTGAACACGGTGCGTTCCATCAGATTCACGCCGTGTTGAAGTAAATGCTTCGTCATAGTGGTGGTACGTGTGTACGTGTGTTTTACATTGAAGCTAAACCAAACTTTAAAGCGTTTGCTGCGGTCTCGCGTGCTCTGTCGACATACTGCGTAACAAATGACTTGATGTTAGCAGACCCTGGCAGTTCAGTCAGGACCAATAAGCAGAACTGAAACGCACATGTCTTAACAAATCCACGGTTCTTGGTAATTTGGACCTGGTTTTGGCACTCAACCCTATCTGTATCAGAGCGAGAAATGCTAATGCAAACTGACGTCATCTTTAGGTGGTAATCATTTATGGATCCCTTTAGTAGTTCACTTAGTATGTGAGATATGTGGGAAGATTAACCTGGGTGGCATGGGTCCACAGAGCACAGAACAACAGTTGACAAAGATGTTTCTGTGAGTGTATGGGTTGGTGACATCTTCTCCACTCTTGCCTGACCAGGAGCCTTTAATCTGGAAAAGACAACAAGATATAAAGTGTACTTACTGTTGAACATTTAACAGTTTTTATTCAAAATACATTTAAATTTTGCATTGAGAGTTTCTGCAAGGTAGTCCTTGATCTGGTTTGGAAGTTCATTAACTTCACAAAAGTTTAAAAAAAATAAAAATCTTGCTTTCCTCAGCAACTATCTATTATTATTATTTTTTCATGTGGATTTCTAGATATTCTATTCAATTGTGACATTACTGCAATATATATATGTAATTGTATGTAATTAATTTAATATTACTTTTGTTTTTCAAATATTCCAAATTGTTCTTGAACATTGGCTCTGTAATTGTAGTGTAACAAATTTAACTCTAGGCCATACTCACGTCTTCATTAGTGGTCAGGTTGGAAGAAACCAGGTATGTATGGAAGCCTGAGAGGCCCAGGATGGACCAGACTGAGAAGAAACATATCACCAGCTCCACAGCAGTGAAAGGTTGGGTAAAGGAGAGCACAGGTGTACTGGAGTTGGGAGAAATCTATCAAACACACTCCCAGACAGTGTTCACTTTAACACATTTATGATTAAAAGGATATCTGCCTGGACTCTCTTGTAAAGCAAACACCAGGCCTTTTCCACCTTGCGCCCCTGAAAGAGAGGAAAACATTATAATGACACATGGCTCAAAGTGTCTTTCTGAGTCCATTAAAGAGAAAATGTGTGTGGTCATGTTGGGATGCCCAAAACAGTTGCAGTTAAATTTCTTCAAATATTATTCTAACCCTTTAGCGAGCAGGGCTCTTAGAATAATTAAATTTAAACACTGGCAATTAAATTAAATTTAGAAGCAGGCGAGCGGCCAAATGACCAAGTAGAGAATTCCAGACACTTTTATATTTTTCTTATCAGAAACCGAAACTGCTCTGATGTGATAAACCTCGCCCGTCTGGCAGTCCAAGCCAGAAAAAAAACTATTACCACACTGACAGGTCCTGTTTGAGCCAGGTGTGTTTGCAGTTATTATCGGTAAAATCCTAACTGTTTTCCAACCATGGAACACCTGTAAATCGGAGCAGGAACACGTACTCAGTGCTAGATGCGTGGTCACACAGCCGAAGATGAACGCCGTCAGGAAGGACAGCGACACAATGAAGGTGTAGAAGAAACGGTAGTTGCGTTTGCCCACACAGTTCCCCACCCAAGGGCAGTGATGGTCGAAACGCTCTGACAGAGAAACAAAAGGAGAACTCACAATGAACTCAAAGTGGAACCCACTGACCTTTTCAATTCATAAAAAATTAATTTTAGGAGTCGACCAGCAGTTTGGAGAATACTCGGACATGTCATTCAAGTCAGTCTAGCCTGAACTGGAGTAATGGAATGATGTTGGCAGTAGCCCTATGAGGCCTCTATTCATTATTTATCATTGGAAAATGTCAGCGTGTCGGTGTGTGTCCACAGCTCACCCACACAGTTGTCACACAGGCTGCAGTGGGAGGTGCGCGGAGGACGGAACATCTTGCAGGTGAAGCAGTACTTGAGCTTCACCACCTGCTGGTTGATGAGGACTTCCTTGGTGCGCGGTGGAGGTCGATAGCTGGCGTTTCCAGTGTTGTCTACACAGGAGAGGACAGGAAAGAGACACAACCGTGATAGTCGTCTGGCTTTTTATTATTTCCACCTAAACTCTAGCCATTAAACATATACAGGCGATTTGTAAAAAACAGAAATTGCGTATTCTGTAAATGACTTTGCCACCCATTATATATATACACACACACACACACACACACACACACACACACACACACCTGTGGTAAGATAAGGTTTCACTCCCTGTTCATTTTTATGAGCAACAGGGCGGGATACATTCACTTCCAGTTGTGAATTGACCCACTCTACACAGTTTGACTGGACTTTAATAGGTAAAATTACAGTGATCTCCAAGGTCCAGCCAGGCAGGCCAAAGAAGGCAGTGGTTACAGTGATCGCTAAGACATTAGAGAGTATCGACAATCAAGAGTTGTATAATTTTCAACTTGTGAAAGACTGCTGTAGGCCTGCAAGCCACGCTAGCTCCCGCAGTGAATGCTCACAACCCAGTCCATTCTCCTGTCCCACTTGCTTTCTAAATTCTGATTAATATGCACAGCCTGGCATACAGCCATAACAACAATCTGACAAAGCACAAAATAACATTCCAACAAGGCTTGTGGGGCTTTCCAACCAGAAACCTTTTCTGCTTTAGAGACCTTTGTTTATAGCAAACATTTTGACTTGGCACGGCACATGTGAATCAAACAACATTAACGATGGCAGAGTTCCACCAAGTGTGCCAGTGAGCCAGCAGGCACAATACCAGCACCCTGGAACTGGCTCACCTGAACTGGAAGCACTTGTGATTAACAATTTTTCCTGCAATGAAATGCCAAAATGTCTACTGTAAAAATAAAAATAAGAAGTTTATATTGTGTCACAATACTGCTTGTATATTCTATATATTATTTCCACTCAATATATAAGAAGTCAATGTACTTTTTCCATTTTGTAACAACAGGAAATATTTTAGAGTGGTGTCTGAGGTGTTCCCGGACCTGTTTCACCCACCACCATCCTCACTGTGGGACAGGAAGCTCAAATCATTTTTTTTAATAATTTGAGGGCAATTTATTCAGTCACTTTTCCAGTGTGAATCTGTCCTCAAAACCTGCATTATAATAAAATTTGGACACAGCTCTAGTTTATGCAGCAGATCTTCCAATCTTCCAATCAAAACATTCTGTGTCCTTTTTTTTTTTTTTTTTTTTTTTTTTTTTTTAAATGGGATAAGTTAGCCTAACACACCTGTTCAGAGAATACAGAGTCAAATGTGCAAAGCATTTCCTTACAGATAGGGCGGAAGGTAAATAATCAATACTTATGTCAGAGTCTTTGTTTCAAAAATAGCTGGAAAAGCAGCAGTACAGTTTTAAGAACATCTTACATCACTACTGCCAAAACTCTGGTCATGAGTAGGAGTTAATAAGGTGCACATGAAGCCAACTTTAGACACTAAGGTCATATTGGAGCATGCCACATGAAAAGAAAAGATACTGTTGGTGAAAACTGACAGTGAACTAACTGAAGCACCGCTTTGAACACGATTGTGGTGTAAAAAGGACAGATTGGGGTAAAGGAATCAGTACAGGACCTTGTCAGAGGAATAACAAATCTTCCAGTTCACAGAATGGCCGGTGACCGTTCCATTAGGACTTGGCTTATGTTTCCGTTTCAGAGTAAAATAGCAGATGCTTGCAGAACAATGACAGAACTTCAACATCACCTGTGAATAGTGCTCTGAAGCAAAATAAAACATGTGAAAGCTCTTACGACAGCACCAAAAATAGTATGTCCTTAAAGTTTGACATAATTGAATGCCACTGAGCAGAGGGTAACGTATAAAGAAATGAGCTGAGCTTAGGCAGTATGAGTTCACGGTTCAGATTTCCTTTAGGAAATATAAAGACCACAGGGAGAGGTCAAGTGGACGATGCAATAAACTGGAGTTCCCACCACTCTGAGGGAAACCATCGAATACTAAAAAAAAAAAAAAAACCTCAATTAAATGATACTGAATATCAAAGTCAAAAGCACTTGAGACCACCATATAGTCCTGACTCCACTTACAACTGACTCGGCCCTTACCAATTTGTTTTTCAATGTCTGCAGCCTCGTCTGGCGTTGCTCTGGGCAGGATGCCGGGGTCAGTGAAGCTAGTCTGGAGCAGGGTGATGACCACAAATACAAAGAGGCCTCCTCCAATAACAGGTATGCAGCTGGTCAGGTGTTTGACCAGGAAGGGGCAGCTGTGATATGGGGCAGCCACAGACAGAGAGAGAGAGGGTGAGTTACCAAGACAGGCTGACCATATCAAAGGCTGGAAGACTGGAAACAGAGCCCTGTCTCAAACTGAGCCTGCTGGTTTTTTTTCCATCCACCAGGGGGATCTATTTTAATTAACATTCAGTGCCTTTAATCACTATCTGAATCCCTGGAGGAAGAACACACTTTACATTACTGTGATAGAAATACTGCCGTTTTCATATTCAAGCACTATTCCTTATTATAGTAGTAATCATATCACAATAACAGTTTAGAAATCAAGGTTTAATGTACAACCAAAACAGATGTTCACACATTGTAAGCCCAAAATGATGGGACAAATAGAACTTTTAGATGTACAATTTTGTAAAGCCTGCCGGATCGCATTATGAAATCTGATTTTTTTTTTTGTTGAATTGCGTATTAGACAAGACAATGCGCTTGTAAAACATAAATAATGAAATTGTATGAAATGATTAGGACCTGCTCTACGGTTCGGCCTAGATATAATACCCCAGACAGGAGTCAATTCAATGAAATTTCAATTTATAGAGCTGGTTTGCTTCACTTCACATTGCCGTAGCTGAGATGTATTGAAATTTCGTCCTTTAAATACCATACCTTTGTCACCAGAAACAACGACTGAACTCGCAGGTGATATGACAGAATCGTTGACCTAATATGAAACATGGACTCACTCAAATATAAAGAATAATCCACTTGTGACGAGAATAAGGCCCAGAGTGAGGGGCAAGACCCCATTCTGTCGAGCCACAATGATCCGTCCATCGCAGTAGAAGCGATTCTTTCCGGGGAAAACTTCCCACTTTCTCCTCGGTCTCTTCGGCTCCTCTCTCTTGTCACTGTCGTTTCCATGATGAGGTGGAGGGGTCGGGGTTGGTGTCGGAAGTGCCTGCGGGTCGATTTGCTGATACTCGCAGTTTTTCATGATTTATAATGTAGTTTTGATGCTCTGTCCCAATTCGGACAGCCGGAGCATTTGGCCAGTGACCGACAGCATCACCAACGCCCGTGTTTGAGGCAGCTGAACGGTGAAAATGTCGTCATTCCACGTAGAAAACAAGCTAATCCTTTACTATGGGTGTCCAGTTGTAAATAACCTTAAGACCCAGCGCTCTAAATGTTCCCCGTTACTTTCCATTCCTCTTCATTTATGTTAACGTTAGTCCTCTGAAAGTCTGTCTCCAGAAGGACTTCGCACCAATTCGGGCGATAGTTAAGTTAGCCTGTTAGCTCTTCCATTCAGACTAGCCAACTCAGCCAGCTGCGGACTTTTTAACATCAGTAACGTTAAACCCCAAATACCGTTAACATTGCTAGCTTGTTAGCTTGCTCGCCGTGCACCGATTAGCTAACCTTTTTGCTATTCTTCAGAGGACCTTTATGTAACGTTACAGTTAAAAGAAGCACTAAAACGTCGCATTTTATATACATACTGCTCTCCTGCCAGGAGTCTTACACGTTCGTGACTAATATAGGTTAGCACGTTGGCTGTTGTCAAACGTCACTCAACTAAAAGGTGTATTTCCGGTTGTTTTTCTTTCGAAATAAAAACCAGTTGTTAAAATATAACAGTTTAGGTATGACGATGGCACTCCCTAAAACGGAGTGGCCACATAATGTATTGGAGTACGTCTCCTACGGTCATTAGTACATTTTTCTCTATAAATGTCAAATATCAAACGTCAATAGTAGCCACATTTTGCAATATCCGGTAAATCAGCGGTCACTGTGTGTGACTTGACGCAGATTCATCGAGGACATTTTCGGCAACATAACCGATGTTATGGCGAGTTCTGCCTTCCTGCCACGAACAATACGCCCCTTGCGGGAGCGCGCACAGCTGGTGCCAAATGTACCAGACAATAAAGATTTCTACAGTAAAGTACTGCTTGAACACGATATAATCGTCTTTGTGGGGTTCATCAATGATGATAAATGATCAGAAGTTTATAGTCTCTGAACGTTCATCAATGGTTAATTAGACTCCGTAAATTGGTCTGAAATTTGCATGGGTTTGTTCATTAATCTCTCAATATTTCTGAAGACCTTCTATTTGGTGTGTATTTTATCAATGTGTTTTAAGCAAATGTTAAGTCAAAGTCGATCAATTAAAGTTTGTGCTGATAACACCATTTGATTCCTATCACGATTTGAGTGCCCTTACTGAGTTGAAGGGGTGGATGCAATTATTTTGGCAGAACTGATGTTTTTAGCTGCTGAGAAATGCGTCCTGTTGTTTTAGCCAGGAAGACTACGTGAAATGAAATTACAGTTGAGCCATGCATGCTGTTAAAACCATTTGACTACTCGGTCTCTTAAGATAGTTATGGGGTGGATGCAGTAGTCCTATTATGCAGTGGTTGTTTTGGCTGAGAAATTCATCTCCCACCCATCTCCTGGTAAATGCATTACATTTACACTATCATTAATTAAAATTGACAGTATATAACATGTTTTAAGGGAAATGTCATTTGACACATGTCTCGATTATAGTAAGAGTGGAAACACACATCTTTTGTTGTATGTAGGCTACATTTTGTTTCCTTCTCTTAAAATACTGAGACATTTTGTCTGCCCTGGCCTTGGTAACAAAAACACCTCCAAATTCTCACCAGTTGGGATGATGATACTTTATCAAGTCAGGAATGTGAATAGCGTTATCCAACTCATTAAAACAAAAATATTTGCAATATGGTAGAAGACACTGTCCATGCAAATGATTAGTTCAAAAGGCAAATAGTGCACAAAGTACAAAATAAACATTATAAGACATAAGTAAGCAAACAGGATGATATAAATATATGTGTAAATAACTAAAAACTGTGAAAATAAATAATTTAATGTAACACCTTTACTCCTTACAAAGTACTACACATGGTAGTCAGTATATGTTTAGACCCAGAATCAGAATCAGATTTATTTAAACAGGTTTACACATCCAAAAAAAAATTATATGGTATATGGTGTGTCACAATAGTATGCAGAAAATATAAAAAAAAAATAGATAAAACAAGTACTGTAAGTCAAGAAGCATAATGGAGCAAAGTAAGACTTAAATGCATTAAACTGGTCATAGCGAGTGATCTTTAATTTGGTGAGAGATAAGAGCAGATTCACACTCACTTCCGGCAATCAGAAGAAATCCGACACCAAGGCTACGACAAGTGGAGAGAGGACAGAATTAAGACATCAACACAATAAAACCGGATAATACCTCAGGTAACCTTAGACATATGAAGGGTTAAGAAATCTGTGTAAATAAAAAGCTTTGAAATATTGTCCTTAGGGAATCAGGGGCCTAAACTGATGGAACTGTGTCTCAAATGATCAAGTATGCTACTGAAAAATAGTTTTAGGTCAGTAGGCCTACACCAATTAGTGATCCATACTTGTCATGTCCTTCATATGCCCTTCATTCCTTTACAGAGAGAAACAGTTCCTGTTAGTCCAGGATCCAAATCAGCATGTTAACTAATGGTCAAGGGCACATAATCAAGGGACATGTCAGTTCTGCATTGCAAAGTGTCTTATGATTTTTGAGTTCCACTTGAAGAAAACCAGCGCTCATGAGATGTTCCTTAAAAGAGGTTAGTGTCTGGTTATCCTAGTTGTGGTCAGATCAAGCAAGTTATTTACTGAACTGGCTTAGATTGTCAGAGTTGACTCTCAAAATTTGTTATTCGTGCTCTGGGCTCGTCCTACTGTACAGTTTGTGCAGGGGTGTGAAAAATATTTACTATAGGATGTGAGGAAGTTCACAGTATGAAGTTTAAAAAAAATGATTTGCAACATGCAAAATAGGACATCATATACTGTTTTCCCCAGTCACGGGCTAGACCATCTGTGTTGCTTCATGCCTTTGCTGTCAGGACCAGGTCAAAGACAGAAGTGTTTAGCAGGAAGAATAAAAGCAGGTAATAGTAATGTTGTTTTAGGATGAATTTGATAGATGTAACGTTGCACATTTTGTCCCATTTCTGTATATTGCTTGTCAGTCCAGGCAACATTTGTACATTTGCTACTGCATTCGTTGTTCTCTGCCACAACTTTAATTTATTGATCATTCTCAAAGGATTAATCGCCTCAGAAATAAATACTGCATGAATTAAATAAACTACGTTTTTAAATGCTATAGAGATTAAAGATGAATCCCACAAAGAAGATTATATCGTTTTTAAAACAATACTTTCCTAGCTTTACCATATCTTGTAGTTCTCGTTTCAGCTGTGCCCGCTCCCGCGAGGGTAAGCAGTTCTCGGAAGGCAGGTAGAACTTGGCACAACAAAGGAAGTCATGTCAAAATAAAAGTGAACAAATGTTGTCTATGTGAAATATTGTGTTTGAAAGTGGCCTTTTGGGCTAATTTCCATTGTTTTCTAAAACGTGCTTTTATTGTGTTTTTAATTATCACTGTTAATACGTAAAATACATAACCCTATCGCACTTGTAGTCGCAATTTCACTTGCGTTTTATTTTTGAATATATAACCGGAAGTTGAAACTGCTGTTGTAGCTACCTGGTGCATTTCCTCCACCTTGACCCTCAGGTACACGGACTTGGTCGACAATTTACTAAAAGTGAAACCTTTGGGGCAGAAGTGTTTAATGTTTCCTGGAGAAGAGAACACTAATTTATTCGGTGGATGCACTGTGTTTACTGTGAGTAATGTTTAGTGAGAAATTCGTCTGCTTGGACTGAACGTTACTTTCCGCGTCAGTTGTGGCGTTGACAAGTCGCCATGAAAGTGAAAATATTTTTTATACACGAAAGGGATTATGGTTTATTAATGTGTATCAAACTGTAACGTGGCAAGGGAAGTGGTTTGATGTGGATAAAAAGAGCTAAAAAATTTGTTCATTTTACTTTACTCCGTTTGTTTATTACCTACATAACGTTACATTGTATGACTCATGTAAACATTCGTCCTAACACATACTGTCAGGGAACCGCCAGACACCCAATGAAGATCTGGCAATGTAAAGCTACTTATGTTTTCAGTGAATATGTATACCCGGAGAAAATAACCAAAGATAATTTGGATTCAAAAATATTTGTTCCTCAACTCGGCATTCATGCAGCGTTCAC
This sequence comes from Micropterus dolomieu, assembly GCF_021292245.1. Classification (NCBI taxonomy): domain Eukaryota; kingdom Metazoa; phylum Chordata; class Actinopteri; order Centrarchiformes; family Centrarchidae; genus Micropterus; species Micropterus dolomieu. The sequence goes on along the minus strand of NC_060158.1, from coordinate 25,547,887 downwards.
CCAGTGGTTACTCCTATAAAAATGCCGTTTTTATTCGAACTTAACACGCCCAGCTAACAGCCGTCTAAATCCGTTTTAATGCTGACATTTTACTACCCGGTGTTTGATTAAACAAGTTCGGAATTGAAAAACAGATCAAAATAAGTAATCTACGCTAGTTGGTCATTCTCCGGCTGATCGACGTTTTCCCGTGACCGAGGGGGCATTCAATTCCAAGATTTTTTAAATTAAATTTGGTGTGCCTTGATTTAGTGTCACAGATGGCATTGCATGCGGCAGATCGTTTTTGTTTATTTAATTATTTTAACCTTTTCGTGTTCACATTCTAAACTTCCATGACATTATACAATGAATTTGATATGTGAACAGTCTTTGTGTGCTTACACATCCTTGAGAGAACCAGTTGGGTTACTTTACCTGCCACCTGGGGATAGCAGTTTCACATATGTTTTGAAGAGAGATGGCCTCGGGCGGCTACAATTGTAGGTTGATAGCAAGGATGTTGTTTAGCGATGCCATTCCAACACTGCCTTACCATTTAGCTCACACCTATTGACTTAATTTTCTCTCATTCATGTCTAGACCTTGGAGCCACTAAGCCATGTCTGCCGGCAGCACTGGTAGTCTGAGAGACTCAGGGCCTGGCAGCTACAGGCGTGCACTCAGCCAGAGCAGCAGCCAGAGGTTTTCCTATGAGGAGCGCTGTGTTGACCCAGTGGAAGACCGACTCCCGGCCCCTGAGCCAAAGACAGTCCACAAAGCTCAACTGAAAGATGCTAATGGAAAGGAGTCTGAGACCATTGGCTTCATTCCTGGCTCAGCTGACCCCGCCTCTGCGGCACAAACCTGCAATCCCTGCGCTTCTCCAAGGAGCTGTAGCACCTTTGTGTGCTCCGTGCTCACTTGCGGCCTGTATAGGGTCTGCCAACGTTCCACCCTCGCTCCGTGCCTGGCACCAAACGAGAGCTCCCCTGACAGAGCAGAGAAGGTGAGCCTCCGAGCTTTGAACCCAGGAGACAACAAAGAACAGGACGCAATCGACTGGCTGGGGGACGTCCGCATCGCTGGAGTCAAAGTTGACAGTCCAATAGAGTTTTTGGATGTTGAAACCAAATCTCCATCTCAGACGGGTGGTCCAGCACAGCCCAGCCACACGTCCTTCCATGAGTCTATGAGGTTTGATGACTGGGAGGATGGCGAGGAGAACGTGGACTCTCTTATTACTAAAAAGCTGCTGGAGCTCTACTCTGAATATCAGATCGAAGAGTTGGCCAGGTGCACGTCAGACTCTGTGTTTCTGAAGAAGAGCAAGGCCATCAACCAGCTCATCAACTCACTGGCAGAGGAGCACAAAATGGATGAGCAGGAGGCGGAGTGCCGGCTGGTGCGCGGCATCATCCGCATCAGCACTCGGAAGAGCGCGAAGAGGAGGCCGCTCATCTCCCGCAGGGAGAGGACGTGGTCGGACAGCGGGAACGAGACAATGAGGGAGAGCGATGGCTTTTCATTCAGCAACAACAGTAAGTTGTAGTTTTTCACTTCTTAACTCAGTATTGTGCTAGAACTGCTTTTCTACCGTCAAGTAACGATCCCTCTCATTTTCTTTGTTTCCTCAAGATGACTACAAATCAAATCCAAACATCCAAATATCAGAGTTGACCTCCTCTGACAAGTGTGCCAGAGAGATGTGGCGGCACAATGGAGGTAAGAAATTCTTACTGTTAAATTCATAAGATGTAGGCTACTCTTGTTTTTCATGAACATTTGTTTTATCTGAATAGTGTGTCATGCACTTATTTTATTCCCAGTAGTTTGATTAGTGACTTTTAACGTTTTATAGAGGAGACAAACCAATCAATCACATCCTCAGTACAAGTCTATGGGGAAAGCCCGTAATGGCAAACATGTTGGTGATCCCGCCCCTCCCACTAGAGAGCCAATCGTCTGCTTTTAACAGCCAAAGCTGGAAACATATTTCAGCCAATCCTGTGGTTCCGCAGATGTGAGGGAGAATTGATCAACTGATCAAGAATAATATTGGGATTGCTTGCCTGCTTGTCACTCACTAGTTACAAACTGTGTATCCAATAACTCTTAAATCGGAGTAAATGATGTCAGACAAACTTGAAATGAGAACTGTCCAAGTTTTCCTTTTCCATCAAGCAGCAAAAAAAACTTGAGCTGGTTGAGTTCATTTGATTTGCTTGATATTGCACTGTTCTGCAATGTGACTATTGCGCAAAGGCACATTGCGATGACGATGCTCAGGGGATATATTGTGCAGCCCTAGATTTTACTGCTGATTCTGTTCCCGTAGATTTTATGTCCTGGTGACCTGTAAAAGTGCAGTTCTGGCTCTCTCCCCATTCATTCAGATAGGAGCCTGATCTTTAGTTAGTCCAAAATAGCTGCCCAGAGGCGTTGCCAAGATGGCTGCCGAGTTGCATGACTTGCCTATAAGGACTAACGTACAACAGGGGAAATCTGTCACGCATGTACTGTATGTCCCAGAAGTGCCGACCACTGGTTTGACTTCCTCATAAATTTTTCTTCTTCATAAAGTCTGCACAAAGTCCGCCCCCTTGTGGATTGGATCAGCTGATTTGGACAGCCCTTGGCACTCGGGACTTCCCGGGAACACGCCCATTAATTCTGCAAGTCTGCAAGTGTAAAGACATTTGGATTCAGCCTTTGAAACCTGTGCTGTTTTCATCCATGTTTACTTGCCAGCAGGCTTCTTATTTTCTGCCTTTGCTGGCCACCTGTAGATCAGCAGAATAGTGTGAAACTGTCGGCAGGAATGTGTATCGGGTCACCTGTGTGCTCGTGCATCCGTGTGTCTGGGAGGACAAACGAAAGAGGGGCCCCTGGGTAAAAACTTAGCTCCTATTTGCAACTAATGGGTGTGGTGATGGCGCAGTGAATAAGACACATGCCTTTGGTGTGGGAGACTCAGGTTAGATTCCTACTGTGACACAGTGTATCCCTGAGCAAGCCCATTAACCCCTAGTTGCTCCACTGACATATATAGCAATTTAAGTCACTTTGGATAAAAGCATCAGCTAAATGAGTAAATGTAATGTAAACACTTAACAGGAAACCTTTAAGTCAAACAATAAAGACTCTCTGTCCTGCCACAGGCTTTGACCACTTATGGAATTTTGTTTTAAATTTGAGAAAAATATTGAATGCCATTGTATGTGCCACTTAACAAATCTGTTTGTATGAGTGATGAGGCCCTGTATTGTGTATCTATGCATCTGGCTATATAGCATAAAGTGAGGTTCTCTACCTGCAAGCATAAGTTTATGCTGTCTGAAAGACATTTTTATAAATGTTTTCCTGTTTTATTCACCATCTTTCCAACTTACTGCTACCTCTTTAAATGACAATATCCCAGATGTAAGTGTGAAAGGATTTCTAGTTGCAGTGCACTGTGAATCTGGAGGCAGGGAGCAGACTGAATGCTCAGTCTCCTCTCCAGATTAATGCCGAGGGATAATCATGTAATCATATTTCTGTCTTTTTGTTGTTGTTGTTGTTATAGGTCATACTTCTAGTTCTCCAACAGCCTACTCTCCGTCTCACACAGAACCTAATTCTTCAGGTGTCCCACTAATTCGCACCTCTCTGAGAACATGATTCCTGCTCCACACTGGCGATCTATGCTTGAATTACTTGCCATGCTGCGTCCACAAGGTCACTTATGGGACATTGAAAGGCGACGCTACTTGCACAGGAGTATCTGGTGGAGCCAAGCTCTGTGTAGAGACTATGGCTTTGCTGTGAAGAAAGAAAATTCACATTGTCTGAAGGACTTCAGTGAACTCAGGGCACTGTGTGTAGATATTTGTGGTTAATAAATATTATGTGTATATTTGAAGGATTGTTTGATTGAGAGTGTGCCCTACAGACAGATATCACCAGCAGCTATTGTATTAATTTGCTGTTCAGATTATCCTGCTGTTGTTATTCATAAGACATTTGAATTTAGTTTTGTAAAAAAAATAATATAGTTGTATTTTTTTTGGCACATTTCATCACCATAGATTTGATTTTCAACAAATTTGTGTGATTTAAAAAAAAAAAAACAACTGTATGTATCAATGCTTTCAATTCTGTGGTTATGTCTCACACATTTACAGTCAATGATTCTAGATGAATGATCAGAGATGTTCTGATAGTTTCCATAGTTTGATGTATTTGATATTAATGTAACAGGCATAGCATTGCCTAGAAGTGCTGCTGTGGCTCAGGGGGTCGTCCTCTGATCACAGGGTTGGCGGTTCGATCTACATGCCCACATGTTGAGGTGTCCTGAGGCAACACACTGAACCCCAAATTGCTCCCAATGGTTGGTTAGCATCCTGCATGGTAGCTAGCTGCCATCGTAGCGTGTGTGAATGTGTGAGTGACAGACAAAATTGTTAAGCGTTATAAATGCAACCATTTACCATTTAAAAGTGGCAATACTGTAATTGTAAGTAATTGATTTAATTAATAATTATGATTAATTCTGTAATTATAATATTGTGGTGAGTGTTTTCTGTGTGCCTAGTGGTATACTAGAAATAAGAAAGTATATTGTTTTTTTTAACGGAATAGTTTGACCTTTTGGGAAATATGCTCATTTGCTTTCTTGTTGAGAATGACACACCACAGCCAGTTAGTTATCTTAGTTTAGCATAAAGATTGGAACCAGCCAGCCTGGTTCTGTCCGAAGGTCACAAAATCTGCCTAGCAACACCTCTAAAGCTCACTAATTAACACGTTATGTTTGGTTTCTTTATTCCGCAGAGAAACAAAGTGTGAAATAGACAAGTTGTGGTTTTAAAGGGGGTTATGCGTCGAGCCATAATTTTTGTTGGGTGTATTTCAGAGCCAGGCAACTTGGTTCCCACTGTTTCCAGTCTTTATACTAAGCTGACTGGCTTTTGGCAGTAGCTTTACATTTTCCATACAGATATGAGAGTGATATTCTTTAGGCAAGAAAGTAAGTAAATAATATTTGTTTGTCCCCCTATGGAAAGACAAGTTGAAAGCTTTGGAAAATGAATGTAAAAATGCTTTTTTCTGTTGTTACTTCTGATGTTCATACAATGTGGAGTGTGTGCACATTATTATTAGTGTTAGAACTTGAATCTCATATAAAGCAGTTAGCTCTTATGCTTTTAAATTAACCAGGAGTGGGATGCATCCTGGATACTGTTTGTGGCCGTCCTGTCTGTAACTCAAGTCTCAAATTGAAATATGCGTCAAGTACTTTAACTATAACTTACTAGTGAAATTATCCTGAGCCGACTCTTTAAGTGAATGTCTGTTTTTTTTCACCAACGTGCTTGATGTGTTTGATCCTGGGTGCTGATGGGAATTTGGCCAGCTGACTCAGTGAAATTTATTCAGCCCTGTGTCCTTATCAGCATTAGCTTATGATTACTGTTGGTCATGGATCCTATTGTAGTGCAGTTAATACACATGGATAGCTAATACACACATCCTTATGGTTTATCTGTCCAGGTTACACTTGTCTCCCAGGATCTGTGCTCTTGTATTTGGTGGTTATAATGAAATGGTGTGAAAGAGGTTGCGCTGTGTTCTACCAGGAAGCAGAAAATACAACTGCACTATTTAAGAAGTGATGAATGTGTAACTGAAACTATCCTAACATACTTCTTATTTCACTGAATGGGGTGAATTGTCTGCTAAAGCATAGCATTTTGCTTTCATTTTCTTGGAAGGTTTCCTAAATTCCAAAGTCTAATGCTTGGATCTTTCACCAACGTATGGTAGGCTACTTTATATTTCCAGCTAAGATGTATTGAAGGGTTCTTAAATTGACAGTGCACAATCTTTTAACTGATGTCCCATTGTAAAAACAATAAAGTGAATGAAGTGAAACAAAGAGGAAATTGAATGCTTATTGTTAGCCACATGAGGGAGACACAGTATGCATTTCTTTTAAGATCAGACCATGCTGCTTTCAAATCCCCTCTCTATTAGGACACTACTGATAATTATATAATTTCCTCACAAATGTTGATTTTTATGTTTTCACAGAGGTCATGCAATTCTTTAAACCATAACCTCATCAAACTCATGGTATTTATTTAAAGGTTTATTTCATGTGCTTTTCAACCTAAGTTCACTGTATAAAAGTTCATATTTATGACACTCACTCACATAAGGCTTTCTCACACGGATCTCATTGCACAAACAACATCTTTGTTAATAAATGTAACATATTTGTGTTGCCAATAACTGGCTTGAAGAAGAGCTCTGTGACCAGGCTGTAGCCGACAGTCTGAATGGTGTAGGCTGCTAGAAGGATGTGGCTGAAGCGATCGGTGTCCTCTGGGTGCAGGAGTTGAATGACTTCTTCGAGAGCTCTTTTGGCTTCTTGTTGGAGGGCTTCAACAAACGACAAGGCACTCAGTCCTTGAACAGCTGTAACATAAAGAAGTGTTTATTAAAGATCATGTCACATATCCAACAAGCTAATTAAAACTAACAAAAAAAAAGTGTTTTACCTGGGTTAAACAATAAAACACCCTTCAGGTAAGCATATTCCTTCGGACTGAGATCCAGATTCCACAGCAGATGCAAGCAAGCTCTCAATTTGTGGACTTCAGCAAGAGTTGGTTGCTCGGCCTCCTGTTCGGGGAGTCGTGGTCCGAGCAGAATCTGTCGGAGAATACTCGAATTTGGGACATCAGTCACTTCGAAGACTATCTTTTCTTGGGCGAGCCCTAGAACAAATAAAGGAACCCAGCAGTGTCTTAATAATGACGACTGATCCCCTGATGAAAGCTGACTGAAGGATGGTAAACTTCTCACAAAGCAGATGGTTTTGACCAGCACACTGGAGGCAACTTGGCAAGTGGCCTTTGGGTCCTTAAGGCAAACTGTCCTCCTCTGCTCACAGTGGCAGTTGTGCTCCGTGGCACAATGGTTCAGTTTGCGGTTGAGGTAGCCACTCTCCCTCCCGCTCAAGATGTTGTAAAGGATAGTGTGAGGATGCTTATCCCGGAAACCAGAGCAAGTATTGTTTGTAATCTCTTCTAGAGGAAACATAACGAAGGAAAAAGTATCCGCAGTAAGCTCCAGAAAGCATGAACAATGCCATGTAGGGCTTGCACACGATTCCACAAGCTCAGGCTCTATTTATCCGGGATGTCGCCTGCTCACGCCAAATGCAGCCTTGACCCTATTTTTTTAAGGCCCTGCATTTGAAAGAAAATAAATAAATAACTGACCGTGGACTACTCATGTAGAGGAATCTAGGTTCGTTCCACGTATCGGCGATAAGGCTAGTTAAAGAAAATACAGAAGCTGGCGGGGTGAATGACATTTATCATGTTTACCTGAGTCATTAACTCAGCCTGAACCAGTCTATCAAGGACTGGCGGGGTCAATGCACAGACTGCCACCTGACCTGTGCCCCAGTTACACCTTAGACCTGCATGATACAATAAGTTTTTTTATGTTTTAAGGATCACAACTGTGCTGCCAGTTCCAGCTCCAGTTTTCAGTTTTGGAAATCCTTAAAAAAAATTGCAAACTTGATCAAGGTGGAATCAGTTCATGTAAATTCCTCTAGATATGTAATCTAGGCCACAGACAGAGCTGTGAACTCTTGTCCTGTAGCACCTGTTACTTTCTGAAAATATCTGTGGTCTACTTAGCACTAAATTAATAATTAATGATCTTTTTATGAATCATAACACAGGGTATGTTAATAATACTTTTACTCGTAACATCTTAAATGGGTAGCTGACTTATTCTTCGACACAACCGATGAAATGGTAATACTGTTAAGCAGCTTTTGTTGATTGCATCTATAATCGTAATTGAGGCAGCAAAATATGAACGTACAAAGTTTTATCCGGAAATTGCTAACATTTGGTAAATACTTGACTTGGTTTGTGAAGGATTTGGAGAAATGAATATTATAACTTAGTATGAATTCAATCAACATCAATAATATGAAAAATTTTAATTACACAAACAAAGTATTGAAACTCACCTGATACAAACAAGCTACGGAGCCCCACAGTTTTAAATTATAGAAAATATAGAAACAAAACAGTTCATTTCAAATTTTGTTTCAAAATTCCCTTTCATCCCTTCATTTCATTGTAATGAATCTGAATCAGCTATCTAGTTGTGGCTTTACACACAACTACGGCTGCGTTCAGACTGCAGGCCAAACTGAACCTTTTTGCTCGTATGTGACTCAGATCTGGGGTTTTTTATAACAGTGTGAACAGCCCAAGTCACATGGAAACTGTTTGGAGTTTGGATTTGACTTTCAAATGTGGTCCAAATCAGATAGGGAGACGGACGATGGTTGCAACAACACCAATTCCACCAATTAGAGATAAGACAATAGTTACGTGACTCTGATTAAGAATATACACACACTGAAACCCACAAATACACCTACATGCGCGTGAATCATCAGACTAAGTCTGTTATGGTGAGAGAGAAACATTGTTCTTTTATATCACTAGCTGTTTTTGAATCATATCATAGTGTGGCATCTATTTTTGCTTCTTTTGTCTTATTGTTACAAACCCGGTATTGGAGTAGATTGTAACAAGTGAACACAATGCATTTGACATCAACTCACGAAGTCTGTGATTCTTGTAGAGGATTGAATTTGTGCCATTTGTAGTGAACAAATGTGGGTACTTTGTATAAAAATTTGAGAACTCTAGCTAGCAAAAAGTGCTACAACATTGAAATGCAACCCCAGTCTAACATCTATTATTTATCTAGCTTATCAAGGCTGCGCATGCTACCTACTAACTGTCTAACTAGCTAGGTGTGGGCTTGGTTTATTACCTTATAGACTGCAAGTTTATTACTCAGCATCAAAGTGAAGTACAGTGTTAATGACAGCAGCTTACCCTAGTTGATTAATTCAGAGTTACCGCAGCTGTTTTGATCAGGTTGTGATTCTCAATAAGTTTCTCAGAGGAAAAAAAAGACCAACAGCCAACAATGAAAACACTGATGCTATTAATTAAAGCTCTCAACCCAGCCTAACTAGTTAGCTAAAAAAATTACCCCAGATTACAGCATAGTATTGACAACAGACCAATATCACCAAAATTTATTTACTTAATTTTATTAATTGACAGAGTCACATGGAAGCATTTGATGTGCACACCAGTACCGCGCGGCCTGTGTATTTTCTTGTGTAGTTAGAGAGCATTATCATTGGATTCCTAGTCCGCGCCAGGGCCTTTCGAACGGAGTTAAAATCAAGTCTGAAAATTAAAAAAAAACAGGATTGTTAGGATTATTTCAGTAAAGTCATGCTGAAAGACAATGTTTAACCTTCAGACAAGTTGCTTACCCACCTCAGGTTATCAAGATATTTTATAAGCGTTTTTTCTTGACAGGTGCATGTTTTTGCAAACCTATTACCAGTGACTAAGTAGGTTTCTGAGTAACATTTAAAATTCTATTGCAAACACATAGCTACTGTATAAAACACAGGTTAATACTAATTTTTCATAATTAAAATTGATTATTAATAAATAAATACTATTAACAAATATTTAAATGTATTCAATTACACACAACTATATTCAACTGACTAGGGCTGCCCCCGAATAAGGATTTACATACTCAAATCAGAATCATCAAGTCCTCGCACTTTAAAATAAATTAAGATAAATAAGTTTTATTCTTTTCACGTGTTTATTTACAGCATTAAACGTTGAAATGTATATTGTAATAGGCTGCATATTAACTTATTGGGAAATAAATGGTAGTCCTATGTAAAATCACACATTGAGCACCCCCATATCACCAAAATGGCATCACTGCGAAGTTTTGTGAGATTGATCAGTCCTTGAAAGGAGGTGCGAGTCTTGAAAAGACTTACCAACAGTGCAGCACTTGTCTCGGATGTCACCATGACCTGTTACTCTGCTCCGTTGATGTTGAAAATCCTCCTTAGCAGTGTAGTGATGGAAATTACACCAAGCCTCTCTCCGGCACAGTAAATGAGAACAACCACCCCGTGAGGTTCCTCATAGCCCAGCTGTACATCAAACTGAGAGATAAGGGTTAGGACATACTGCTGAAGGGCAGCAGTGATGCTTCTACTGTCTCCAGCCATAGTTTACTGCAGTTTGAAGTCTGAACAATGGTATGGTAACACGTCCAAAAGCCCTGTGACAGTAACAGGAGTTGAAGTAAGTAAATCAGTGATGACTAGATGTGGGTTTAGATTGAGTCAGTCCCCACACTCCTGAAAGCAGGCAGATGTGTTTGAGTGGGTTCCGGTAAGTTCGCTTCCTGTGTGTCTCTGCACAGACTATTGCAGGTCCAGATTATTATTTTTTTAATAGGTTATTTATGGTGATTCATACCAAAAATACACCTAAACACAACCAAAATTATACACTACAGTCACACAAACTATTGATTTTCAAGGAAATACATACAAAGAGACCTGTTGGCAAAAAAATATTTTATTAAAGCAAACTTTTGCTCTCTTCTTCTGTGTGTGTGTGTCGTTGCGCAGTGAAAGCTTAAACTGCGCAGGGGACACCCTAACTAAAGGCTGTACTTCATGGTCTTTCTCCCCACTGCTTGGCTCACTAAATTGCATAAAATAAAATGAGACACAAGCTATGATCAGGTAGTGTAACCAGGGAGATCTAATCTTTCATCACAGGTCTGCACTATTGTTACTGACAACATAAAGTACAGCAGGTTAGTGCTGAATTCAGAGGATGATGTCACGATTACAGGAGCTACATTCGTGTGATGCACGGATTGGCACAGGACAGAGGAAACATACTTCTGAAATAATTTAAACGCTGATGGAGCGCAGGATTTATCTGGAGGACGGCTGCTTCACTCCAGACAGTTTCTCTGTATGAACCTGGACTGTGTGTGAGACCTTTTTGATGTGGAAAAGAATACAGAACATAATTAGGCTAACATTAGATTCTGGACGATCTTGTCAGTGTCTGTGGATTTAAATATAAAGTTATGCGAACGAAAATTAGCAGAGACGCTTCCCCCTACCCATTCGGAAATTCACTAAACGTATTGCCCAAAACTCTGCCAACAGTGGTGTTCTCAGTTATTGTGCATACAATGTTTTCATGTGTCTCCCCAAGTGTGAACACTGATCGTGGAAGAGTTTTTCAAATTAAAATGAGGGTTGCAAAGATATAATCAACTGTGCCCCCATGTCCCTAAAGCCTTCATTTAAATTGATCTAGTTATCAATGGTTTTTATTCGAATGATTTCATTGATAGGCTATATCCAACATATAATTACGAAGGTCTGGACCTCGGTGACCTCATAGCTGGTTACGGCCATGATTGCAGAATTTATTAACACACACCACCCTGTCACCCACCAGGCCAGGGGGCCATGTTGAGACTTTGAAACTTTGGATGTGGTCAAAAGTGTCATTTAGACTAGGGACGATGGGTATATGTCCACACCACTTTTTGAAATGGCTGATTTTGTCCCCATCACTTTTAAAAAAGATAATTTGTAATAAATAAATACATAAAATATGTTATGAAAAACAGCTTGCACCAAGAAATGTTAACTAAGAAATAAACATATTTTGTGAAAGGTTTATTTGCACAAAAAATGGGTGCCATATATAGCTTACTAGTTACCATATTAATTACAGTTGGACAAAACAGCGGTTTCATTTTTGTGTATTGTTTTCATTTATTAAATTATTGTTCAATAAAAATGCTGAACATGGTGGTCAGTCTCTGATTTGTTACTGCTAAGTACTAACTTGTCTATTCGTGTAACTATTCATGCAGAACAACAACATTTCAAAAGTTTGTTGATTGCTGTCAACAAGGGTATCACTTTGTGTTGAAAAGTGGTGGGGACATAAAGGCTCAGATTGGGGGTGTTATGATACACTTGGGTCACGAGAACAAGACTAGATATTTTACCAGTATTTTGAAGAAATATACAATGTTTAAATATATCAGTGGGGGGTCAAGGAGTCCTCCCCCAAACCCTTAAATTACTGAATTCTGGAGACATTTTCTGCACCAATTTCTGGTGGAAATGTCTTTATTTATGGATGGGAAACAAAATTCAGGTGGCTGGTGATAATTTAAAATATAAAAAAGTGTATGATAGTACTCTCATAGGTGTCATCATTTTAGCGGTTCTTAGCCTCACCACAGGGGACAGGAAGTAGCATTAAACAAAAACCACAACCATGTAGTTCATCAACGTGTTCCTCCACTGTCACTACACACATAGATGCTATGCCTACACATGCGCACTTACGCAATTTTGGATTTATTTATGCACTTTAAAAACATTTATTGAAATCTGTTGAGCACCCCCTTATGGCCAAAATGGCATGATCCTTGTTTTGCTGCGAAGCTTTGACTGTGAGATTGACAGTTGAATCAGGCTCCGCCAATCGAAGCATCAAATCTTCAACTATTCGGGGTCAGCCCTAGTAAGTAGTAAAGTCTGTTGAATGGTGAATAAATAATAAGTGGTAACCAGTAAACAGGTGGCTGATAAGAGAGTTACTGGATTATTGCACAGGAATAGTTCCTGACACTGTGGGTTAGAAATCAGCTGTTCATCAGAGTGATGGCTTGTGGGAAGAAACTGTTCCTTAGTCTGTTGATCTTTTCTGCAGTCCTGACTATCCGTTGTAGTCTGCTCCTGTCCTTTCTGGTGGTGGCAGATCCAAACCAGACAGTGATGGACGTGCAGAGGACAGACTGGATGATGGCTGTGTTAAAGTTGATCAGCAGCTCCTTACACAGGTTGAGCTTCCTGAGCTGGCGCAGGAAGTACATCCTCTGCTGGGCCTTCTTGATGATGGTGTCAGTGTTGGGCTCCCACTTCAGGTCCTGGGATATAGTGGAACCCAGAAACCTGAAGGATTCCACAGCAGACACAGGGCTGTTGTGTATGGTGATGGGGGGCAGAGTGGGGGGGGGGGTCCTCCTGAAGTCCGCGGTCATCTCTACAGTTTTGAGCGTGTTAAGCTCAAGGTTGTTCTGACCGCACCAGAGAGCCAGCTGATTAACCTCGCGTCTGTAGGCCGACTCGTCACCGTCCCGGATGAGGCAGATGACCGTTGTGTTGTCTGATGGTGACCCATCTATCAAACTTCAGGAGTCTGACAGATGGGTCTCTTGAGGTGCAGTCGTTGGTGTAGAGGGAGAAGAGCAGTGGGGAGAGCACACACCCCTGGGGGGCGCCAGTGCTGATAGTCCGGGTGCTGGATGTGATGTTTCCCAGCCTCACCTGCTGACTCCTGTCAGCCAGGAAGTTTGTGATCCACTGACAGGTAGAGGCTGGCACAGTGAGCTGGGTGAGTTTGGTGTGATGTCCGGGATGATGGTGTTGAACGCCGAGCTGAAGTCCACAAACAGGATCCTTGCAAGTCCCTGTAGAGTCGAGGTGTTGCAGGATGTAATCCAGTCCCAAACTGACAGCATCATCCACTGACCTGTTGGCCCTGTAGGTAAACTGCTGGGGGTCCAGCAAGGGGCCTGTAATGTCCTTCAGGTGGGCCAACACCAGTCTTTCAAAGGATTTCATGACTACAGATGTCAGGGTGACAGGTCTGTAGTCATTTAATCCAGAGATGGAGGGTTTTTGGGGACCGGGATAATTGTTGAGTGTTTGAAGCAGGAGGGAACTTCACACAGCTCCAGTGAACTGTTGAAGATCTGAGTGAAGATGGGGGCTATCTGGTCTGCGTAGATAGGGACACACCGTCTGGACCAGGAGCCTTCCTGATCTTCTGTCTTTGGAAGAGGTGGCTCACGTCCTCTTGACAGATCATGAGTGCAGTTGAGGGGTCAGAGAGGGGGGGGTCCTGCTCAGGGTTTCGTTCACTCGGCAGCTTGAGTTACTGCCAGCGCCAGAGAATGCGAGGTAGGTCGGCTGTCAGGTAACAGTCACTGGACTGACATTATACCTATTTTATTTATTATGTGACATTTAATAAAGCATAACGTTATTACACTGCAGTGATGTTGTGCTATAGTTTTAACACAGCCGTACAGTAACTTTAGTCTTGTTAGTGTTTACAGCTAACAGCTGATGAGAGTTGTTCTGGGTCCGCTCAACTTGACCTGACAGGGTTCTACGGGAAGCCAAATTACCTCGGAGGTCGTCTCCTCTCCAAAACAAACGGACCGGTCATTAAAACATTAAAACACAGCCACATAGCAACGTTAGCGTAACGTTTACTGATTAGAATTGTGCTGCGGTTAGTGATTATTTTCATTATCATTCATTTGTGGTTTAATTTTGAATATTTTGCCTATGAAAGTAAAAAACAAATGCTCATCACAAGTTCTGAAAGCCCTAGGTGACATCTTTAAATGACTTTAAATGAAAAAGAAAAGCACCTAACCCACACAAATGTTTGATTTTGTGCTTGATTAAACCTCTTAAACTATTAATCTAAAAATTACTATTATTTTGTACATACCCATTTAAGAAATGATCAGTATTGGTATCATAAAAATGTAACAAAAAGTATCATATTGAGGTTTAAAAGTTTGGTATCCCTATCCCTAGTCGGTGCTTTGTGTGTAACAGATGATGGAAAACACCTGTTGTAAAATCAGTGATTGGTGTGGCCAGAAGCACATCAGCGTTTTCTCTATTTAATGCAGCAGGTATAGTATCCTGGATTTATGCTATGTAATATTATAAATGTCCACTACATTGTTTCTATGAACCTGTGAACTCAGGAGGGCAACTGTAAAATATTTTTTCTCTCCCTCTCTAGAAAATTCTCCTTCTTCCTGGACGCCTCAGTCCCGCTCTGACACAATACTCTCACTTTATTTGATATCTCGCCTGTCATTTAAAATATATTCTTCCAATTGGTCAAAACAATCGTAGGCGGAGTTTGTTTCCAGGAAGTGAGTAACGTGACTACGGGCCTCACATTGTCGCTAACTCAACTTTTCCCTTGTCATTTCACCGCTAGCAGTTTATTCAATCTTTTCATTAATCCACAAGTATGGGTGATGATGAAGAGAAGTATGACGGCATGCTGCTTGTTATGGCGCAACAGCACGAAGGAGGGGTACAAGAGGTAACTCAGTGTGTTGCTAACAAACTACAGCTATCGTGCTAATGTTGAAGCTAACGCAGTTAGCCTGTAAGCTAGTAGGCACATCTCGAATGGATGGTTTCACATACCGAAAAGGCAAATGTTGTCAGCTGTTGTACAGGTTTTGGCAAATGCTGTTCTCATTATCAATATGCTTATTTGCTGGACAGCCTAACCTTTCGTCTTTAATAGGTGGGCTGCTCCTCGAATTCGGCACACATGTGACTAACAAAGTAGCACTAAACAGCTGTAGAATAACGTTACAATTTAGTTCTCGTTAAACTCATTTTCTAGAGGTTGTATTTTACTGGAAGAAGAAGTTGTGAGTAGTCATTATACAGTTGTAACGTGAGCACTGAGATGCTGGGTCATGTTTGGGTGACGTCAAATGTCACACGTAGTCATGCCAATCAAGTGCAAATGAAAGTCATAACTTGTTGGATGGAATTACTGACAGGCTATTTTTCTCTCCACAGTTGGTAAACACATTTTTCAGCTTCCTCCGCCGCAAAACCGATTTCTTCACCGGTGCCGAGTCAGGTGCTCCAGAGAAGGTGAGCAGTGCTTCTGTATCTGGAGCTTCTGTGACATGCGAGTCTACCTATTGTAGTATGCAGTGAGAGGCACACCCCCACTTATCCCTCATGACTCTCTTTCGCTTTCTTTCAGCTAGTCAAAGATGCTTTTGCCCACCACAATAAGCTAGCGCAGAAGGCCCACAAAGAGAGGCAGATGAAACAGGAGAAGGAAAAGAAAGAGAAAGCCGAACGAGCTGCCAAGCTAGCAGAGGAAGAGAGGAAGAAGAAAAGTGACGACGTCCCCAGAATTCAGGAGCTGACTGACGAAGAAGCAGAGAAACTTCAGTCTGAACTTGACAAGGTAAAATGTTGCTCTGTTATAATAAAAAAAACTGCAGTAATTTTGTTATGAATAGTCGATGTATTTATTTTGTGTAATCTGTTTTAGAAAAAGAAAGAAGAGGAGAAAATGGTGGATGTAACAACAAATGCAGAAAAGTCATCTGACAAAGCAGAAAAAGAGAAGGGGGTGAGTGCACAACAGTTAGACAGCGTGAAATGATGAAGAGTTCGGTGCTGATGAGCAGCAAAATCTGGTTCTGCCGACGTACTCACACCAATTCCCATTTCCCCAGTCTGACTCAGAAGGAGAGGAGGATGAGAAGGACAAAGACAAACTGAAGCCTAATGCAGGAAACGGAGCTGACCTGCCAAACTACAAGTGGACACAGACCCTGTCTGAAGTTGATGTGAGTGCCTCTATGACTTCAGGATAATGCTTTGATACTTGATCATCTCTGTGGAATTCTTCTGCTTCACCAGTTTGTGTTTACTAAGCCTCTCAGAGAAGGTGACCCTCGAGTCAGCAGCATATCGCGATATAGACCCTCTCCTCATTTTCTGTAATAACAGGTCTAGATGTTCAGACTTGTATGTAGACCTCTATTGTGATGAGCAAGTGCTTGCCGCCTGCACCACTTGTCTGCCCACTACTTCCCATATTTAACATGACATGTTTTCATATTTTTATTCAGACTTTTGCCTGATTTTATTTTTATTTTTTTCAAAGATGTTGAAAGATCGCGGTGTTCACTTGAATGTCATCAGTAGTATTTGCACACACCCTTTACTGGGCAGGAAAGGCCTTGTTATGCAGAATGGCTGGTGGAATTCAGAACCCTAGCAATGTTGCCCTATAGCTCGTTCTTCAAAGGGAGGTTATGTGCTTGTTTGTAAAAGCATTTCTCTCTTAAACCGGCAATATCTGGGTTTTTGGTCACTTGGGGGCAACGGAAACAACAAGAAACACCTTTTGCATTGATATGGTGAACTTGTTAGGAAACAGTTGCTTATTTACACATTCAGCATTGGGTGGTGTTTGTGTCCGAATTAATAATGTAAGTCCAATATTCACTCTGAGGGCAATATCTGGCAGCTAAATATTCACCATCTAAGCGCTAGCTTTGTCTGTCTACTTATTGGGGCTAAATGTAATTTTATTTGCTGAAAACAGCTGCCTCCTTCGGCTGAAAACGACGCTATGAGAGCAGTGAGAGTGAACTAAAACAGTAAGGTTGCAGGTGGACAGCTAAACAATGAGCTGATATTCTCTATAAAGCTGCTTAAAGCCGAGGGGAGCTGCAGAATCAGAAGATAAGTCTCTGTTCGTTTATCACTACGAGCGATCCCTTTCACATTTTCACTTCTATAATCAATGTTTTTTTATTAAAACATCGACTGTAGCTGCCACACACACCAGCAGCGGATGACGTGTGTCAAAACACCATAACCCATTCTTTTGTATGTAAGACCACACTCTTTTTTTTTTTCTTTTGATTGGGGCATGTCCAGTGTGTGCTCAGAGGTCACATCAATCACCATGTGGGCGTTGCACTTTATTTACAGGTTGTACAGAAAATCGGGGCTACAGCTTTTTTTGAATGGTAACACCTTTTTCTCCACAAGACAACATAAATTTTTTATATCCGTTACTAAAGAGGTTTCACAGAGAAACACTGGTTTTTCTTTGACAAGTGGCTTTATTTGTGGCGCACACAGATTTCTGCAGATGTTTAAATCATTGTGTAATATGTAATTGGCT
Organism: Micropterus dolomieu; assembly: GCF_021292245.1. Taxonomy (NCBI): domain Eukaryota; kingdom Metazoa; phylum Chordata; class Actinopteri; order Centrarchiformes; family Centrarchidae; genus Micropterus; species Micropterus dolomieu. The sequence continues at coordinate 25,530,152 of NC_060158.1, read as the reverse complement.
ACGTTTAGTAAATGTATCTGTCACCGTTCATCCATGGGTGACTTGTCGAAGCATGTTTGTACATAAATGAACCCAATCAACAAATGTGAAGCTTCCAGAAGAGCTGTTGGTATGATGGCATCCTTTATCTGCCTAGATCCAGTGCAGCAGCGGGCGAATCTTTTACGTGTGACCGTGAATAAAACTGGATCTAATATCAAATATAAATTTTAATGTCCTCCTTCAGCTGGCTGTGCCTTTCGATGTGAAGTTCCGCATTAAGGGGAGAGATGTAGTGGTGGACATCCAGCGACGCTCCATCAAGGTCGGCCTGAAGGGACACCCTCCTGTTATTGACGGCCAGCTTTACAACGAGGTGAAGGTAGAGGAAAGCTCCTGGCTCATCGACGACGGCAAAGTTGTTACAGTCCACCTGGAAAAGGTAAGAACAGAGTGTGTGCGGGTTTATGTAAACAAATTATGTGTGATGAAGAGAGAGAAATTCCTGCTGAGTTGATGAGCCCGATTCATATTCTGTCATTTCAGATAAATAAAATGGAGTGGTGGAGCAGGATTGTTACCACAGATCCAGAAATTAACACCAAGAAAGTCTGTCCAGAGAACTCCAAGGTAAGGGGTGGAAATTTTTAAGCCTTTAGCTGTGTTCTTCCTCCTGTACATCTGCATTACCATATCCTGCCCCACCCTCACTGTGTGTTTTTCCTGCTGAGCAGCTGTCAGACCTGGATGGAGAGACGCGTGGTATGGTGGAGAAGATGATGTATGACCAACGGCAGAAATCAATGGGCCTGCCTACATCTGAAGAGCAGAAGAAACAAGACATTCTTAAAAAGTAAGTCTCTGGTGTTGGCTATAAAAATCTTTTCGTTCGCTGTCAGCTGACATATTTGGTGTTTTATTGGGTATACTGTATCCACAGTCAGTTTGACAGAAGCTTTATGATGTATAAAGATCTTCTGAGTGCATTTGAAAGCTGCCTGTCTAGTTTTGCCCTCTGTGTTGGCTATTTCTGCACAAGGCCAAGCTCACCTGCTGTAACTGTTAGTGATGGAGGATGGTGTGTCGTGTGCAGACGTGACTTTGTTCAAATAGACACATGACCAGTTGTAATCTTTCACTCTCAATCAGTAGCAACTGGCGTATTATCTTTTGTTTAAATTTCCCTCTCTGATGGTGTTACATGGTAACTCAAGTACAATACTAATAGGGAACCTCATTTAGACTACAGGGCTTCCAGATGATCCAAGTGAGTTTTTGAGAGCTTTAAAGGTATTACTGTGGTTTTGCATGTTTTAGCCCATTGACTACAAATAGCTGATATTTAGAAAGCGGGGCAGCCGATGGCCGGTACATAATTCAGATATCAAATAAAACCTGTTTATTCCATGCAGAGAACAAACTAATATACATGGTTTTCTTGACCAGTAACGTGTTGTTTTAGATGGAATTTGAAATTGAAAATAAATTTTATTTTAGTGACTGTACAGCTCCATGATTCTCTACAAATTAACAATAAGATATTTAACGCTAGCCAGTAATGGTTTTAGATTAGATCTGCTGACATTTAGAAAAGAAGGTGGTGACTGGGTGAGCTCCAAACAAACTTTCATCACCTTCCCAGAACTCACCAGGGAGAACGATAACCTCGCTCCACTGCAGCCACACTGACAAGGCTCCACACAGATGTGTCTGCAGACATTTTTAGTTTATATACTCGTGAGTGCAGGTATCGGCCGAAGCCAGTTATCTCAAAATGCCATGGCAATAGGGCTAAACTAAAAAACACCAGTGTGCCGTTTTAATTTGCATATTAAAGAACTGCTACAACTCCATGCTTAAAATGCAGGGTTGTATTAACCTTGTGAACATAATGTGACAAGATTGTTCAGAACATGTCAGAGCTGTGGAGGACGCTCTCTTATCCCTGTTTGGTTGTAAATGGCCGGCCTTCCTCCTGCTCTCAGTTCAGACCTCAGGAAACATGTCTGCTGCTGAGATGACCACCATGACCTGTAGTCAAGATCGCTGTGCTCACAGTTGTTCTATTGAAACAAAGTTGACATTGTGTCTGTCCAATCAAATGTGCTGTCTGATGGTGTCATCTCAGAGGTGTCATGAATATTTTAAAAAGATTAAAGAAACTATTAGACATGTGGAGAAATAGATGAGAAAACAAAAGTGACATCCACCAACACCAGTCTGTCATTTAGAAAAAGTATATCTAAATGAGACGAGGAATTGCTCATATCCTGAAAAAACAATTCATTGTGATATTGAAATGATTCGGTATTAAAGTAGTTGGGAATATGATTTGAATTAAGACTGGCTGCATCTTGCTTTGAGCACGTGTTTTCTTGTTTGTGACTCTGACATCTGTCTCTGCAGGTTCATGGCGCAGCACCCAGAGATGGATTTCTCTAAAGCCAAGTTCAGCTGAGACTGGCTGTTGTCAGGTTCACCTGTAGAATCTGCGTTATGATTCATGTAAATCATATCGGAGGCACTGTCGGGCACCAACCAACATCTGTACTCCTGATACTGGACACGGTTTAGTTGACTAACATGTCTTAAGTGCGTAGGCTCATGCGTTTTGTTTTTGCCATGATAAGGTGGATGACTGCAGTGCCCACAATTCTCCCTTTGCATGTCCTCTCAATATTTAAAGATGTGTCTGGATTTTTTTTAAATAAATGAATATAAAATCAAAGCGATTCCCGAGTGGTTATATTGTTAATTGTAATTCTTAGCCTTTTTACTGGCTGTGAATTTGCAAGTTGGTAACCTTGAAGAGTTCATGGCCAAGACCAGTGATTTTTACCAGCCGCCAGGGTTGATGAACTCAGCAGGTGTATTCTGTTTGGATCTCATCCAAAGGCTACTGGCCTACAATGAGAACAAGGTTGTCACCCTGCAGGTTAATTGCATAATACTGGAAGTCCTGATGTGGAGCCGCTGTGCATGGTTCTGATTCCTTCCATTGAAATCGTCAAAATTTGCTCTTAATTTATATTCTGTACCAATGAAAAACAAGATATAATTATCTATGCCCAGGCAAAAAATATTTTTAGTTTTTCAACCACAAGGGGGCAGTGTTTTCTTTAAAAGTAAAGACTGCTTTTGGGAGGTTGAGCGTTATCCTGCATCATTTATATGCAATAAGTTGTAGAAAATGATCTCCTTGAGGAAATGAGTTTATCTCATAGCTTTAAGTGAGTAACTCAGGATATTTTTTGCTTAGTTTTTATCTAATTTGTAAAATTACACTTGAGTGTTCTGAAGAATTGATATAGGAGAACTAAAGTGGAGAATGACTCATACACCAAGTGCCTTATACTTGGAGTGAAGTGATTAACCTTTAAGAGCAGCTCTGAAGTAATTCTATATATATGAGTAATCACATATGCATAGGGAAGATATATGACCATGGTCCACTCAGTGATGTGTTATTCTGCAGAAATGATTTTTGAATGAAGTTGTTTGTGTGGAATTAGCTTTTAACAGGTTAAAATAACTGCAATGTGATGTGCTGTATAAATTAATGAAACAATGACAATTTAACTGCAAAGGGGGGGGGGGGCAGGGTAATTGCTTAGGCAGCAGCTGAAAAGCCAAAACCACCCTAATCTAAGTCAGTGGTTCTTTTTCATGTGAAGGACCCCTAAACTGATACAATTTAGACCATGGACCCCCTTTTGACTTTGTCCCAGGGTCCAGCATCTGATAGGTTTTTTGCTTTTGGATGTTTTATTACATAAAGTCGATGGAACCGTGGCATCCTGTCATTATGTTACACATGGATGCAATCATAGTGCCAAGAAATTATTCCCGCTTTTGCTGGGGACCCTCTGGAACTCCCTCAAATTCCCGGACCCCACTTAGAGAACCACTGTTCTAAGTTCTACGTGAGTTATGCATATGGCTTAAGGTTATGGCCAATATTATATTGTACAGTCACTAATCAGCAGCAGTAGGAAAACAGTTAACAGTGATATCAGTGAGACAGGATTTAAAACAGTAATGCTGGATTACATGCATGCATCATGTCCAGTGATTCTCTGGTGCGACCATAGGCAGTTTGAATCCGGTGAATCCGTGATTACAAATAAAAACAAGCCTACTATAAAGAGAGATGATTACTGAATATAAATACATTAAATCTTGCTGGGGGGGAAATCTGACCATAAATAATGTCAAAAACACTAAATTTGTTTTAGCATTGAGCTCCTAATAACATTATCAGATGGATGGTTACTCCACTCATTGTTCGTTCTTGTCAAAACCTGGCGCCTACCTTACCCACTATGCAACGTGGCTGCCAACAGTTCAGTGGGTGATTTGGGTGCATTCTGCTGATAGCGGCTAATGTAGCCTCGAGCAAAGATGAGGAGCGGGCTACAGAGCTCTGTTAACATACCTTTTATTTCTAATTCAACAACCTCAGTTTTTGGTGTTTTCAAATGACCAACAACACCATCTGATGCTAATCAGATTTCACACAGCTCCCTCTGGAGCCTAGAAAGACTTCATACAACTTTTTTTTTTTCACAAACACACATGTAAACAGACTTTGTGTGTAAAATCAGTGGCGATGTCCTTTATGTTTGCGAGCGGAAGTGAAATGTAAGGATCTTTACTGTTTACTTTCATCAAAATGATGTGAAGTTACTTGTAATTATCATCCTGACACATTCATATACAGTAATTTATCTTTTCAAATGGTACCGTTTGTGACTTGTGTGAATGTGGTGAGTGACATGTCGCCTGAACCCTGAGGATAATCAGCATGTTGCTACCAATGAGTGAAAGACACAGTTTCTCACTCAGACCACACTGGATATCATGCACCTCTGCTAAATGTTACTTCAGTGAGGACCAGTTTGCTTACAAGTCTTTTCTGCTTGTGTGACTGTCCACAGCTAACTGGACTGGCCTGTCAGGATGGTGAGAGGCTATCACCATCACTGTGGTGACCGGAGGAAACATACATTAGCTTATGCTGGCTAGCAAGTCCTCCTAATGTGTGAAATTGCTCATGTAGTTCAAAAACACTCCTCGGACATCTGTCTCATCGATACGGGACAATAGTGTTTTTGCAAGACTGAGCTGCTGATTACAGTGTGCAGTTCACCATGTATGTTACCAAACAGGGAATTCATATGTAGAATTCTGTGAGCAATTCACCCAAATAATGATTTTTCTGATACTGCGGCGTTAAAAGAATCCAGTTTTTATTTTTCACAAGGAAAAAAGAAAATGTTGTGTTTCTGGACATCTGACAGTAGTCCAGTATTTCCTTCTATATCTACATAGGGAAATTGAAAAAATACACATTAAAACATAATAAAAGTTACAGTGCAGTGTACAATCAGGGTTAAAAGAGTTAAATGGAAAATAAAAACAGGCTGAGGGGTTGAGCAAATAATTGAGTTACAATATGAATGTTTAAACGTTTGTCAATATGGACATGCTACAAATCGTTAAATCGATTAGATTCTCCACAAATCAGTTGTTCAGTTAATTTTATGGAAACAATTCAGATTTACCGATATGGTAAACAAGTGAGACAAAAACAGCCAAATTGTTATACAAGTAATATTCAGAAGGTTGAAGTAAACAATTTGATAGTAGCTTATTTCCCATCTTTGCTGGGCAAGAGTTTTGTGTGAAAGGGGTTAGAGGCCTGTCCTATATAGTTTCTGCAGGGCGAGGGGCTAGAAGCCAGGGCTACTAATTGAAGTTCTACAGTATGCTAAAATTCTTTCTACAGCTGAGGAGAACTGCAGTATTGGAATTTATTTCAATCTATCACATTACCCAAAGTCATTTCATTCATTGTTCATAGAATAATATTGACTTGAGCAGCTTTAAATATATTCTTTGTTCCAAGCAGCCATTGGTTTCCATTTATTTCTCTGCTCTTTCTATTAGTTCAGTTGCATCATTACTGCATCATAATGTAGTTGTAAATGCAGCTTGGTGTGAAACATCTGCACTACATTACCATGCAACAACAGTGTATTTATTGTTTTCTGTTTTCTGTTTCTTCAATGCGACAGTGACAGTTTGGAATTAGGGAGAATATCTAAAACACGGTGGTATCTGCAAGATTTCTGCCGCCAGGTCTGAACCTCAGGGGTCCGAGCAAAGTAGCAGGTTTCAGGTCAGTTTGGGGTCATTTTCTTGTGTAAAGCTTCGGGCTTAGGTTGTGTTGGATAAAATGTATCCCTTCTGCTTTCTGACTGTGCCAATTGTTTGCGTCCATGAGAGTTACGTGAAATTTGCAAAAACCCAGAGGGAAGAGGGAAGGAGACAGAGTGAGACAGAGCGTCAAAGCGTTGCATTAGCCTGGAAGCTAATGGTCAATTTATAAGGAAATACATAAATTCAGGTCAGTTTTGTGTCTCAAATTTGGCAGTATCAGTTGTGTGCAGTCAGCCTGCAAAACTCTGGGTTGAAAAATATCTTCAAATTTGATCTTAATGTGTTCATCATGAAAGTGGAATTCATTGGAATCTTCCAGAAATGTATCTGAGAGAAAAAAAAATACTATTCAAGACCAGAGTTGCCTCTAAGCATCATGGCAACCTGTGACTTATAATCACACTGACAAAAGAGAAGTTGTCAGCTATCAGTTGTTACCACATTTGTTCCCAGAAATGTTATCACCGTGCTTAAAATGCACTGGGAAAAAAAAACAAATAAGATGCAAGTATTCTGGGGATCATTGTAGTAGCCCAACTTCTAGTAGTTGCATTAACTGCAAGGGAGGCGAAGCCAGAGGGCTGATGGGATTGCAGATGGGAAGGGCGGCCGTATGACTGTGCAGGGGTTGAGGGCACAGAGGAGTCTGCTCAGCTGAGAGCAATGTCTCACCAAGGTACCAGAATTTCTTCATTAACGAAGACACACAGACATCAGAGGGACGGGGTTGAGGTTTTGGGGCGGACAAGGAGGCGGTCTGCAAACACATCTCCCTGCCACTGCGCTGACTCGCTGTTCCAGACTTGACGACTTGTTTTTTGGCAGCTGGCCCCTCGTAAATCTCCTGCAAGGCCTCGCACAATGTGACTTGCCGTCATAATCGTGGTGTTTGCAGAGGCCGCAGAGGGCTGCTCGGTGGCTTATTCCTGGAAGTGGAGGGATACGTGAGGGGACAACAGGACAGAGATGAGACAGGAGGCTGGCCTCCTCTTCATATGTCTAACTACAGTCCCTGACTGGATGTCCATTCCTTCCTTCAATAATTGATATACTTTGTTCATACAATTAAAAAAACTCCAATTCTGTTACTAAAACAGAAAGTATACACTACATCTCTTCTACAACTAAAACTAATTAGTCCAGTCACAATGAGGCAACAGTGGCCCAACCTAACATCTGCATCTGTTGTTTAGAGTGCTCCGTTCTCCACACCTGGGTGCTGGGCACACTCTGTAAAGCGTATTTGGAACACACACTTCGAGGGGTGGAGAGGAGGCCAGTGTGCAAAGTCAAACTCCAATTGTCAATTAGTGAAGGCCAACACAGGCTGCAGGCTGGGGTGTACAGAGCAGATCAGCCATCTTGGGAGGACAAAAGCTTCAGTCAGCTCAGGATCCTCAGATCAACACACACACACACACACACACACACACACCATAAGAGAGAGGGCATAGATGGCTCTGTGCCCAGCAGGACCTGTTTATCGCTCCAGACTGAGCAAAGACCATCAGCAAACATCCTCCCCACTAGGTCTGGATAACTGCCCATAAACATACACACACACTGAAGATAAACACAGCGGCTCAGTGACTCTTATTTCTGGCTTTTATTGTTTATTGAACATAACGAGTCATTTTCAAACTTTCAAACTCCAATTCTATGAATAATAGCTATAATGAAAAGTACCTCAAGGCGATATTCACTGTACTATATCTGGTAGGAATTGTAGACACACGGTGTAACATTTTAGTGATGGTCCAATAGGATCCGCAAATACTGGCTAAAAATAATGTGAATTGTTCATTGGACCAGTGGATCAAATACTGAAGACATGAGAATAGAAACTATATAATATATGAGAAATGCCTAGTAAGACATTGTCAGTGACAGTGTCCAGATATATATATACAGATATATACAGTACTGTACACATATGGAAAAAAATAACAACTTGTGTGTGTTATTCTTTTAAATATGATGTTATCCTGATATAAATCCATATATATTTTCTTCTCACCACTTTGTTAATTAAGCTTTGACCTACCTGCAACTGGATGATTCTGATGTTGATTATCTCAAAAGGCATCATCTACAGATGGAGGTGGAGTTCCCCTTTAAGAGCAAGACTGAGCATAACACTTTCTATGTTAAGAGTATCTTCATTTACTCATTACTTAGCAGCATCAGGTCTGTGTCTGTCAGTTGGTCGTTCAGTCCACAACATCGGTACAGACTAAAATGTCTCAACAACTCTTGGATGGGTTGGAATGAAACTTGGTACAGACCTTTGTAGCTAAGCTAAGCTAAAAACAGACCAAAACAGAACTAAAAGGAGAGTGGATATTGAACTTACTTTCATTTGATGATCAGAATCACGACTCCAAATGAATGCTAATGTCGCTTTGTGTCAGCTGGATATGTTGTTTTGTAGCACTTTCTCCACTTACGGGGATCATTTGCCAGATGTTTAGTTTTCATCATTTTTCGCTGCCTCCAAAGGGGTAAAAAAATACTGATTGCAGCTTTACAGAAGTAGTATATTGTAGGTACTTTATACTGCTACTTCACAACAATTCAGAGAAAGTTAAAGCTAGGGTTGGCAAATTTTTCAGAAGCACTTATTTTCTTATATTTGTTGAAATTATCTTTACATACTAACAGCATGTGCTCTGTGCTTTATGTAAAATCCAGTATCAGTGGCTGTCACAAGCCGAATGAAATTATTTGCTACCTGCCCGTTAACTCACTAGTTAGTTCTCCAACTATCCAAGCTTTAAGTTTGTAGCTAATTAAGATTTTGCAAAACATAATACCTAATACCTAGCACATTCTGTGCTCTGGGCAAACTTTTTTCATTTTACTTATTAAAAGCTCTAAATTAAAACCTCTTGTGCCCTGACGCCCCCTGTACTGGGGGCAGCATGCGATTTTTTGCGCTAAATGCAAATGGAAAATTCATGAAATTAATGTCTGAAACTACTATTGCATCACACTATCCATGCTACATACCTTTGTGAAGCTAGGAGGCTCAGCTAGAAGCTCAAACCAACCATTTTTATCCATACCAAAAACACGTCAAACACCAAGCATCTAAATAAGCCTGTATCACAACATCACTGTACATGGCTGCAGTTATAAGCATCTGGTTATCTCTATCAGCTGAATAGCTCACATCACTCAAATCACCAAAATTACAGACTAATTAGCAGGATAAAAGTAACAACAAACGCGCCAATATACATACTTTGGAGCACACGGCCTTTTTCGTGGTCTGGTAGCCGACCCATAGTAGCTACATAGACATCCAATCAAGGTCTGCTCAATCCGGATCGATTGATGTCCCCCCGTCACTGTGGGATGTTCCGTTCTCATGCTACACGCCTGTAAAGCATGGGTGTGCTTTCGGTCACAGGAATATTGATTAATATTCACTGCTTTTATCAATATTTTGGAAACTTTATGTTATTTGGAACGTGGTTGTATGGACAGAAATAGTGTTTTAAAGATAGCTCCAAATAAAAGTCAACATTTAAACAGTAAATGTTGCCAAAACATGGGCATTCGCCTGGTATATTTAAAAAAAAAAAAAAGTATGCTAGAAGTTGTATTTTAGTTTATTTTCTTCAAATTTACAGTTACAATTGCATTCCAGGTGTATTATTATTATTATTATAGCATTAAAACATCGTTTTTTTTTTACCAGGAAAATGAAAATCATGTTTTCTTTACTGCATCTCCATTTTGTCTGTAATAGTAAAATAAATATGTTAATTATAATGGATTTATATTCCTTGGCTTCTGACCTTTCAAAGAAAACCAGAATCATGCATCTAGGACAAATAGTTGAGGAGATATTACTGATTTATTTTGGGTATGTTATTTTAGCCGGAAAAAGGTGGCGGTGACCAAAAGGTGCTGCACGTTTATTTATTACAAACAAAGTGCTAACAAAAATCAACACAAATATCAGCTGCATTTCTATTTTAATGTCAAAATTTTAAAAAGCACATTACAATGTCTGGGCATAATTTTTGAGCCCTAAGTGGCTGACTCTGTCCCCGATTAACTGCAACATTAAAAACCTGCTTGAACATCAGTGCACCTGTAAAAATAATATTACGAATGCAGAATAATGATATAACACTGTGCTTAATGAATACCTGTACGTTACTTTAGTATGTTTGTTGTTTATATGTCTGCTAAAAAGACTTGTTGTTCCTATTGGCCTACCGGATCTTGCATTAATAATGTGGTGACTCAAGTGCCTTCTTCTATGAAAAAAAATAACGCTCAGTGATTTCATCTGAATGAATATTTAGATTTCATTTTGCCTGAAGTGAAAGTGGTCTGTCACAGAAGTCCACATCTCATTTGACAGTATAAACAAAGACATCTACTGTAGTTTGTTCAAGCTAATGGCGATACATTCATACGTTTGAGAAGGCAGTAAAGTGGAGGTTTTCAGAGAGGGACCTTTGCTCCTCTGTGATAGGCCCCGCCAGCTGCAGGTCACGTTGCTGCTTCATTACTGTTTGCCTGTGGCACCGTGACCCTCCAGCCTTCATTTGCACCTCGGTGAGGACCACTCCATCACTGTTCAGGGGCCAAACCTCTGTGGGCCTGACACACACATCACACCACTGACATCATGAGCACATGAGCTGGGGATGGAGCTGAATCAACCATAAAATACTTTTACAGTATATTTGACTGTTTTTACCTTTGTTTTGGTTTTTCCTTGTCAAATGACCACAGTAGTGCAAATACTTATCGTTATTTTTATTTAATTTTATGTTTTTTTAGCTTCTTCTGTGAAACCAAATACATTTATATATGACATGGTGTTTAAAATTAGCCATGAAATAATTTTAATTACATTTTATGTGTTCATGCACTCTTACAGTGACGTATGTTATTGTAAATGATTTAGAATACTAGAGATACATTTAATGCATTATACAGTGTTGCATTCACAGCTGTGTAAACTACGGCTTCAAGTGAGTAATGATCAAAATGTAACCACTTACCATTACAGACAAAAATCCATTCCTTTTTTTTCAGCGTTTTAAAGCCTTTTGAATGACTTCTTCCTTGAAAGATTGTTTCTTCATCTAACTTATACACCATATAACTATATATATCTTGCCATGAACCTTTTTCTCATTATAGAAAGGTGGTTAAATTCATGTTGCGCAAACTGGACATTTGGTAAATTGAGCTTGGTTTGTGTCCACCATGTTCCTGCTAGTAATGCAAAGCTGGCTTTGGAGCAATAGACGTGCTAATATTGTGAATATGTTAGTTCACTGCATTCAATCCCAGGTGTTAGCATTTTGGGTCCGTATTCAGTACCTTTGATTTTCGTCACATGCAGATCTGAATGTGTTAGCCGTACGTCGCACCATAACGCAGATTGTAACAAAAGGGTGCCAGCGGTGGAAATGTACCCCGACAGATTTCTTAAACTGGACACTTCTCCATCTCTTTGTCATTTCAATTACATGTCAGAGAAGCCACATTCACTTAGCGTAGCTGTGCGGAAGCCGTTATTTAAAGAAGGTTCATATCGCGGGGCTGAAAGTTTGGTGAGAGGGGTTTGTTGCACGAGGGTAATGTGAGAGTTACACCTCAAGGCAAAACCTTCAGATTCAAAATGAGAATATATGAAATGTTATTTTAAGTTGAATGCTTGAAAGACAGTTTTCTTACTGATTATACCACAGAGGCCCTTGTTTCCCCTTTGACCTTACAGATCACATGATTTCTTACAGGATTATTGTTAATGTACAAAGTGTTTGATGCTTTTTCTTTTTCTCTGCGTGTTAAAAGCTTTGTTTTGGGGGAGAAAAAAACAAGCTTAAAGCTAAGAAACAATACATTCCTGGAGTTCAGTACATTTTACAAGGTAGAGAGTGTACACCAAAAAGACGAGATGAAACCCATTTTTGAGAAAACAAACAATTTTAATTTATTATTAAATGACATAAATAAAACTCACAGTGAGTTCAAATACAAATAGATAGTTATGTACACGTGTTTGTGCGGGGGGAGGGCTGGGGGTCTTTAGGCCTGACAAAACCCTGCCAGGATGCAGAAGGCACTTGTGTCTCTCCGTCCGATCTTGGGACGTTTATTGCAATCAGAAAAGGCATATTCATTTGGAAAACACTGGACGTTAATTTATTCTATTTACACACATATACACATTTATGTTAGCAGAACCATGTCATCTTATATATTTAAGAATAAAAACAAAAATATCAAGGATTTTTCAGTTGAGTTTGGTTGTTTGGCGCTAAAGGAGATTTAAAAATAGGTGTAGTAAACATGTTATAAATGTGTAATAAGCATGTTGGGAATTACTAAGAGCAAAGAAGGAGTTCTGACCGTGCAGCTATTCTAAGGCTTAATATTCTAAGGTATGATATTGTCCAACATGGAAGGAGATGATTGTCTTTGCACATCAAGTTTGTTCAGAATGACTCCAGCCTAACTTTAGCCTAAGTGTTATTTAAATCAGAGGCCCTGGAATGAATCATCTAAGCTTTTTCACAAACTGGAGCCAAAAGGGATCCTTGCAGGACTTGTGATTTCCACATCTTCTCCAGAACCTTTCATGTATGTCTTTAGTCCTGCTCCTTCAGGGACGTTGGAAGTTTAAGCTGCTGCTCAGTAGCTCTGAGCCACCGGCGCCCAGGACGCGGTCAGCCTGGCGATGGAGCTCTCGAACTGGGCTTCCCCGACCCCAACCTCGCTCAGGCTGGGGTCATACATGGAGGAGGGAGAGGAGACGGGCAGCGAGGAGGTCAGGCCCGTGTAGGAGGAGCCCCTCAGGAACTGGGAGGTCAAACCTCCAGGTATGGAGCCTGAGGCCGAGCCTGAAGGGGTGAGGGTGGTGCCGGCTACTGACCACAGGCTGGGGTACTGACTGTGGACAAGAGAGACAAGAGGGTTGGTGGATTTTATTATTTTGGTGAGACTTGATAATGTCTACTCCAAAACAGAGGGTTTTATCCAAGCCCTTAACATGTACCCAGTTTTCCTCTGTGCCTATACTGACAAGAGAAGACGCCTGGGTGCTTAATAGTGTGGGACAGGGGGGTATAGAAAAGGCTCTGACATCGAACCTGGAGGCCAACATCACTGACACTGAATCGCATTAACTAATAAGCACAAACAGCCTCTTACACCCAGATAAAACTAGACAAATCAAAGTTGAGAAGGTTTTTTGAGGCTGATTTAATTCAGCTTAAATGAAACGTAGAGCAAGAACGCCTGACAGTCTACACCTTTATAATTGGAAATGTAAAGTACTGGTTAAGCAGTCTTACCTGGAATTAGATGTGGAGTTGGTGGTGTGGGACAGAGTGCCCATGCCTGTGGAGTTGGGGATCTGAAGAGCAGACCAGCTGTCATGGGCAAGAGTCCCTGAAGAGTTGTCCATGTAGTTGTCTAAAAGTGAGGTACAGACCGCATATTAATGCCAATTCCTAACATAATATTAAGAAGAAGAAAAATATATATGTATGGTTTGAGTGGGGTCTTACTTGTGCTGGAGGCACGGTGGGTGTAGTGGCTGGGGTACGGGGCTGCTCTGTGGCTCCTCAGGCTGGAATAGCGCTCGCAGTAGGAGCCGGAGGAGTGACCTCCCGTGCCACTGAACTGAGGAGGGCTGCTGCTGGGGCAGATAGGACTCTGGCCAGGGAGGAACCAACCTCCAACTATAGGATCAAACAAAACAAAAATATAGTCATATAACATATCACAGATCTCTGTGAGAAAAAAACATAAAGCAGTTTCAGGTGCTCTGTCGCTGTAACCATAACATTTTTACTTGAAACACTCTCCTCTTTGTTGAGCAAAAGAGAGATTTCTCTACAAATGCTTCCATGCACAAAACTCCTTCCAGCAGAAGTAATTTGCTGTTTTCTTGTGAACATTATTCAGACTGTTCAGAAATGTAGAAACTAGCGGAACTCACGCTGAGAGTAGCCAGACTGTTGGTTGTCCACACTGTGATCAGGGACATCTTTATGGTCGCTCCTGCAATCAAAAACAACAACATCAGATGCTGTGCTGTCAGAACGCTGGCATGTTCATTTGGGGAATGGTTTGAGGTTGAAGCCTATACCTTTCTTTGGCATCCAAGAAGGCTTTAGCAAAGGGATTGTGCTTTATCTTCAGAGCAGTAATCTGTGAGAAGGGCAGGACAGCTGTTAGCATTGGAATTAATTTTCAGGACAAGTTAGTGTTAATAAGGTTTCATGTATATGCACATTCTCCATGCACAACTGACCTCTTCATTCTGGTAAGCAGTGACCGCAATGAACTGTGTTTCGGGGAAAGACTGGCTGCTGATCATCTTCTGGATGCCTCCAACCTTCACAATGTGAATCCTTGGCTCGTATTTGTGCAGAGAATTCAGCATGATCTATGGAAAAATAATCCAAATAGCCTAATATTACTATATATCATTATAATACAGCAGGGCTACTGTTTCACCCACTCAATTAAGTATTTTTCTCAGGACAAGTAAAGATCTAGCAGTAAAGATGTCCTGTGAAAATCACACTATTCCCTTGAATTAAGTGTCTTTCTCTTGATATTAATGATCCACAGTTTCTAAAACTAGTGTATTTTTTCGAAACGAGTATATTTCATATAAGTCTACCAGTGACATATTTAAATGTGAAAGAACATAAAAAATAATAAAAGCTTCTATAAACTATATATCGTCCCGTTATTTTTAGGCCTAATAAAGCTGAAACTTTTTCATATCACCACAATTAATGATAACCTTGGCTGATCATCTCTCACCTGTCCGCCCCCGTTGAGTTTATTGGAGAGTTTCACTTTGCTGAAGGAGACGGGCGCTTTCATCCAGTGCGCTCCGAAGTTGGGGGAGTCCGGGTGGATGTAGACGCAGCTGGGGCTTTGGGGCTCCGGTTTCCCACCGGGGACCCACTCCCCGTTCACGTATTTCCACCGGTTGTTGTCCGCGGCCACAAAATCCAGCAGCACCGAGTACATGGCGTTGGGGTCCAGGCCGCTAACGCTGGCCCTGAGCACCGGAAACATCCTCCTGGAAATCAACAAGGATGGTATTTGTTAGAATGTATTTACTTTGCGAGCGCACTGTTTTATTTCACATAAGCAAATATCCGTTACCTTCTTCACACACCTCCCAAGGCCTCTAAGGCCTCAGGGGCTGCCCTTTTGACAGAACACTTGTGCATGTGTGAGCCTGATTGATATCAAATAAAAACCTGCCGTAGACTTTTTAAAATGTAGAACATTTATACACACTAAATTACACTCTTCACATAAAAAAACACCCGTGCGTAAACAGAGCGTAAAAAGTGCCTGGTTTGTGCGCAAAAGACCCCACCACCGGCCTCCCCACAGGTTGCTGCTTCATTGAGCCTACCTTCCAGTTTTGGTGACAATCATCTCGTTGGTTAACTCTTTGAACTTGGTCCACAAGTCTGCATCATCCAGCGTCAGCTTAATATCCCTCTCGGACGCGTCTCCCTTCTCGCTGCCCTTCTGGAACTCGCTCTCCACGGCGCTGAGGAGATGCTCCAGGCGCTGGTCAGGGTTGGAAGAAGTCATATTTCCAAGCAGTGTAGATAGACCTAAATCCGAGACGTTAAGGACAGGGGCTCACTGACTCTGAGACAGCCGCTGGCAGAGAGAGAGAAGGCCCGAGTGATACTGCTTTCTAAATCCCGAGGCCGCATCATTTAAGGGCCCTCAGGGACCTCATGGGGAGGTGGGGCGTGGTTTGTGCGCACACAACTAGCCTCTCTGACCGGGTTCAACGTCTCCAGACGCCACCCCCACACCAAGGTGAACCTCTCTCTACAATATAGCAGATATTTATAATTGATTTAAAAAAAATCAACCTTTATATTTAGCTTGACATGTGCTTTCATAAACCAAACTCTACTCAAAACTCTGCATTTTTAAAAACACTTTTATAGACTTTTGAGGACTTTGCTATTGGAATGCTGTTGGGGTGAAAGTTTGGGATTTATAGTTTGATACCTACAAATCTATCAGTCTGTTGCATTTGATGCCCTACACATTCAAAGCTGTGCGTTCAAACAAAAGAAGGGAAGCGAGGGAAGAGAGCCGTGCCTTTGAACTCAGTTGTATATTTGCAAATAGTGCTAATCTTTTGTTGTCTCAAATCCACATGGGAGAGGGCTTGTGTTTACTGAGTATGGGCCATTAGGGCAGACTCTGTGTTCCTGTTGTGCCAAAGTGTGGACGGCCCACAAGTGATGCCGGGATTTGCATAATGCGCCTGCATGACCCCCTCTGCGCCTCTGATATTAAATATTTCAGCCAGCTGGAGGCAGAGGCTGTTTCTCTTATTTGAACAGAAACATTAATTTACTAATCCAGAAGTTGTGGAGAATTCTGATGTCAGCCAGCAACACTTCCAAATGGGATCATGTTTATAGGCATACATATGAGACAGAGGTCCCTGAACTGTATGTGGCAACACTGGCACTGAATGCTGTGCTTTTATTTCTCAAAAAGGTCGCTGCCCTCTTTTGCTTTGTCTGTGCTCACCAGTGATGCTCCCACTCTTATAGTGGCCATTCTCTCCTTTTTCCCTCTTAAAGTGAACATACATATAACCAGAAGGAGATAAACACATGAAAATAATAGAAATAGCTAAATTTATTTGACTGTCTGACGTTCTATTCATATAGCACTAAAAGATTCAGGAGATCAGAAATGCACATGAAGGAAGAAAAGTGAACAAGTAGCTACTGAAGATTTCATGATGTTACGTACTTCCTGTGTGTAAGACGAACCGCCACTCCACATCTTTTATCCCTTCGGCGAACAAACTTTAGGGTTTTAAATGTGCACATACTGGCTGCTTGTATGTTGTGAATAATGTGTGTGATTTGTGTCAGGTACTGTTGAAAACATGCTGCTCTTAACTAATTGCCCCTTGTGGGATTAATAAAGTTGATTGAATTGAATTGAATTGAACAAAACCTGAGTTTCTCTATTGCTGCAGATTTAACCATACAACAGAAAGTACTTCAACTTTACCTCGACCTGCATTAGATTGTTACTTACTCATTAATGCATCAGTATAAACATCTAAAGTACAGTATAAGTAATTAAGTTGTTTGATTTTTACTTTTTATACTTTATGCACATTTATTGCCCATACTTCTATTTTTGTCATTTTTTCTAATGGATTTTTACATAGTTTTGGTTCTAATCTTTGCCCTGTAAAAAGTCAGAAATGACTAACTACGTGTGTGATGTATTTTTTGTACTATTTCTTATTGGTGCTACTTTATACTTCAACTCCACTACATTTCAAAAGGAAAGACTCCACTGTTTTAATTGACAGCTACAGAAATAAGCCGGACAATTAGAAAATAGTTTAGAAAATATCAGGCACTGTTATTGCTAAAACTACCCGGCAGTATATAGAGTAGTTAAATTAGCTGCACCTCCATCTGCATCAAAATACTGCTTAAAAAATAATGCATTTATATTACCAGAATGAGAATATAATATACTGCATGTAGTAATATAATGTACTTACCAAAATGTCAGATTTTTATGAGCTACAAAAAAATGGCTCTTTTAGCTTTGTTACGATTCATTTTTTAGTTTTTCTAATGGGTATTTAACTGGTTTAGTTTAAGAAGTAGGATCCTTTTCCCATCCTCAACCCATAATGAAATACATAATCCACCAGAAACATTCAAACTTGAAGACTTTCTCTGACCAGGGATGATGAGTACAGTGTTGTGAATGCATATTTTTACGTAGCGGTGTTGCTTTTGTTTAAGGGAAACATCTGAATACTTCTTCCACCACTGTGAGCCTCTATGTGTTAATATAGAGCTCCCAGCCTCCTGAGCTCCAGGATTCATTCTAATGTTCACATCGGCCCCACTGATCCTGAGAAAGGTTTTAATGTTTCAGGTCTGAGCCCTCTTGTTTTTTTCTCGTCGCCTCTGATTCCACTGTCTGTCTGTACTTGGAATTGAGTGAGGGCTTTGGAGCGCGACTCCACTTTACTACACCACTTCCTCCAGTTCTACAGAGGCCATAAATGTAAAGGGGTTCCCTCACACCTTTCCATCCCGTATCATTCAGCAGCCTCTTCCTTTTCCCCCTGTGTGTGTGTGTGTTTTCTTTTTTCATTTCGGAGGATGAGAGGAAGAGACAGAGAGTGTTAAAAAGCGGCTGCATACAGGACATAACCCCCGCAGACCAGGCCTATAGGCTTCACTAACCCCCAACAGACAAAGTCACACAAACACACACACAGGAAGCTGCCTCATAACTCCAAATTAAGATTCAATTCAGTGATGGGTCCTGTTTGATAAGTCGGAGATGAGTCAGCAACAAAACACTCTCTTGGCTGAACTTCAGCTGTGTGTTGTGGTTGTCAGGTGTTGCCCGGCAAGAATTCTTAAAGCACAAAGCAACACAGAAAACATCCTCACTCTTTGACAGACAGGCCAAGTCCAAACTGGGGTGAAGGAGGAGCATCTCAATCCCACACGGTGAGCGAATGTCTGCTCTGAAATATGAAGTTTACTTGAAAAGGCATGGGAGGTTTCCCACAGGTTTTCTCCTCAAACACACACACAGACAGACACACACAACGCTGCCGCCCGGCAAGCTGAGGGTTAACCGATGCGGGCCCTGCTCTGGCATCGGCACACACTCACCTAGGTGAGAAATATTGCAGAGGTCTGGTGCTTCACAAAGGGGCAGTTATAACGATGCATATTTTCCAGAGGACTTTGCTGAAATAAACACAGGGAGGAGGATGAGTCAGACTTGGGAAGAAGAAACACACACGCGCGCACACACATGTTCAAACACACTCACAAAGTCATTTTTTATGACATAAGTTAGTTACTAGACAAAACAACACAATAACTCAAGCTCCAATGTTACTGGTAAGGACCCACAATAAGAAAGTCTCTGTGGTATAAGTGATACTTTTAATAATGTGTCTGATATTAAAGAGGGTACAGCTCAGTGATGGGTCAAAGTTACAAAATGTGATATATGGGTAAAGACAGTCTCCTACATGACTGTTATTGGCAACTGTGTTCATAATCTTTTAATAACAGTTTTGTTTCATTCTGATCTTGTGACATATTTTGTGTGAGCTGTACTGAACTTTTGTTGCTGTCAGGGCAATAGCCAGGGCCCCCCCTTAAAACCCCTCACAAAAATGTGACCAGACACCAAAAAGGGATTTTCTTAATCTCTGGAATTTTATCTTTGAATTTTAAATTATTTTGTTAAGTTTTACTTAAATTCTGGTGAAGAAAGGCTAAATTATTTATTTATTTATTGGTCTAAAAGTAATCACATTGAAACATTTTGAGCCTAAAATATTTCCCTCTGAAATGTAATGACCTAGAAGTATGATGTAGAATTAACTGTAAAAGTAAAGTAAAATTAAAGTGCAGAATATTTGTCCTTCAGTACAAATCATAGAGGGTATTATGTTGTGTCTCTGACCTTTGACCTCAGTTATTCTAACTGTAGCATCTGAAGACAGCCACCACTTCTTCACATCCCAAAGTAAGCCTACCAATAAAGATTTAAAAGTCCCTAACACACACACACACACACACACACACACACACACACACACACACACACACACACACACACACACACACACACAGCTCCAGCCCTCCCTGATGTGGATTGAGTTCTGAGCTTCGTCTGTCACTTTTGCGTTTCCACTTCAAGTTCAGGAAATCTAAACTTTCCTCTTCTAATCACCCGTCCCTTTGAAAGGGATAAAAAGAATTAGTGGGGACAGTAATTGCCTCCCCCCTCCCCTCCCCTCGGCTCCCACCGGCACTCATCTAGGTGCCCTACAGTAGACCTTGGGACCTTTGCCATGCTAATGATAGGAGGCTGTGCTTTGACACTGAAGGGACTCAGCCAGCTACTTCTGTAGAAGGAGAACTGCTGAGGAGACTACGGGGAGGACAATCTGCTAGCTCTGTATCAAGACGTGTCATTTCATAAAATTGATATGAAAATAAAAATACAGCTCCTATGTGGGAGGCATTTTAATTGTAAATCTGAAGGAAGGCATCGCCGATATGAAGGAATAAAGTTTGAAACATGTTAGGAACTTTGAAATGTCCTCATTAAAACGCCTTCCTTTGGCCATGTGAGGTGTAAAAACAGTCAGACCTGCATCTAAACTTCTATGGCTTTTCATGTTGTTAATCACAACCTCAGTGTGTGACTAAAACCTCTTTATTTCTTCTTCCGAGTACACAAAACAAAGACTTGGCTTGATTTATCTTGGATGAAGTTACATTTAATCAGATAAGAACAGATTAGACGAGAGTTTACTGGTTCCCCGTGAAGAGAAATCCTTTGTTTTATAGTGGCAGAGGGAAAAAGTACAGATGAGTTATTGTGATTAAGAATTTAGTATTTGCACCATTTGAGCAAATACTAAGTTTAAAGTTATAATCACAAATTTCATACCTACAGCAGTCGGTGTTGTTATCCTTAAGACTTTAAGTGCACCATAGAAAAAATTCAGTGAGAAAGTTCATTGTTTACATAGTAATAGTGGATTTTTTAAAGTTCCTAAAGTAAGTCATAATCCTAGCAGTAAGTAATAATCCTAAACTTATAGTACAAGTAAATACAAGTAAAAGTCGGAACAGTCCTGTTGGGCAGATCTTGTAAAGACAATCCTAGATATGGTTGGGTCCTAAAAACTTTATTTTCTGAAAACAAGTGAAAGATTCTGGAGCATTTCAACCTGTTTCGAAATCACAAATACCTTTCGAAAAATTGGCTTAAACTGGAAAAAGGAAGATCATCAGAATCCCCTTGTGTGATGACACATACATGGAATTTCAACGACACAGAGGGAAACATGCAGCCAGCTCATCAAGTTAATACAAGTGAACTTAACATATAGACAAAGCGCAAGAGCTAGAAAACAAAGTATGTAAAGACTCGTGGTGCACATGCACTGTGTGAACCACGAGTCTGGTACCAAGAGTGTGTGGCAGTTTGTTGCTAATCCTTGCTTTTAGTTTTGTATATTATCTCTATGTACTGTGCATATTATGACTCTAATTAAACGAGAAATCACAAGAAAGGAACGCACCAAGATTGAGATCATGGTAAATTTGCTGATGATCTGTTTGGTGGGGTAGTTGTTTCTCACTGAAATCAGGTTCTAAGGAGCAGGAGGCTAGGGTAACAGATCACTCCTTTATGATTTATTATTAGCCAAAGGTTTTCTGACTTGGGGCGATTTTTCGAACATTCAGTGTCCTGTCTGTTCCAGTAATGCAGCGTATGTGTGCTATTTGTCCTCACAGGTTTTATTATGGACATATCTACGGCAGAACAGCTTAGCATTGCTTAAAAGTTTTGAGTCGTCTTATGATCAGCACTACAGACATACAAACACACAGAAAAACGTTCTCATTGGTTTATGCTTTTCCGCCCCAGCAGATAGTGACGTTGCATTTGTACACACATTTTCTTCCTCGCTGCTTTGTTTTTGCCTGTTTCCTCTTCTTCTTCTTTTTTCTCTCTTTCCACAGTGATCAGTGTTGCCTGATGTAAATATGAGCAGCTGAGGTCAGCAGACACCAGTGTGTGAGAAAACACAGTTAAATCTCCTTGCTGCGGCCCCCAGCTGTGTGCACATGCACCCACACACACACACATATTAACAGTAGACCCTGCGGAGTGAGATCACACTTCATCTCCTTCTGACGTGAAGAGGGATCGACTTTGGCTGTGCTGGGAAGCTGTGAAAGACATTAGCAAATATAAGCAGATATTAATCATGGCTTTGGGGTGGATCATCATAACCGGGCCCCGCTGTCTGCTCGGAAGGACTTTTTATAGCCATCTCAGCCTCTCTGCTCTGACCTGGGTGGGTGAGTTTTTTAGAGGGAGGGTTGAATGGGTGGTGGTGGGGAGGGGGGATCAAAAGGAGCGAGGCCAGTTTCCACTGACAAACAGTAAGTGTTAAAGGATTAATGATAGGTGCAGCCAGGAACATTATTTACCCAGAGTCAGAGGACGTGTGACTTCAGAGCTCATCACCTTCTTCCTCTGGCGGCACTTCCTCTCTCTATAAATGCACAATTAAAATGAGATGTTCACACAACACGGTGTCACCTTCTAATGCATGATCAATGAGCTATCAGCATCTTACTGGCCTGTCCCACAATATAATGATAAAAATAACACAATAAGATGGACCAATAATAGTGGCACTGTATTTACAGCATGTGGGAAACCTGGACATGGAGTTTTTGAGAACTGAGATTCAGTGAGAAATGAAAGTTAAGAACAAAACAACACAGGTGCCACTGTTGGATGTTAGGACATGTGCTTTGTGCTGTCATTGCAGCCCCAATACACAAAGCTTCTAGCTAAATCTGTGGTTGTCAACCTAGGGGTTGGGGCCCCCACAAGAGTCGTAAGTTAAACCCGCTGGGTCATCAGGTGATTAACAGGATAAGAAAACAAAATTGTGTGATTTTTTCAGATGATCTTCTTATTTGTCCCTTTTTTTTGTGAATCACTGCCCACTACTGCATCTTCAGACCTCAAAAAAACATTACATTTAAATAAAACAAGAACAAATAGTCACTGTGTTTTTCCCTGTGCAAGGTCAAAGACATTTTTACTTTATTTGATGCTCAAGCTGAGTTTAAAAACAAAATGGTTTTAAATGACAAGTTCATTTCAACTGAATTTGAAAGAACCTTTCTAAATAATGTAAAATAAAATCTCTAATTTCTGTTTAAGATATCTCCTCCAGGCTGCTTTTAAAGGTAAGTTTTTCCACAAAACATCTAACTTAATAGAAATTCTACAACTACATCCAGTGCTTCCCCTTGATTGAAAACTCCATATCCATCCATGTAAATATTGTTCATTTCAAAAGTTGGGTCAAGTTGGGTTTTTTTTAATCGCTAATTTTTTGTAGCAGCAAGAAAGGTCAGGTAGTACACTGATGTCCAACAACAACCTTGAACATCTGCGTTGTGGTAAATAATTTCACAAGTTAAAGGAACTGAAAATAACCAGAATTCAATAAAAATGAGTGAGGCTTAGTTGCCTGTGTCATAGAGCCAAAGTAAAAAGACTAAGCAAAGTCAAAGAAAAACAGGACATTTAAAGTAAGTTGGATCCGACAGGCTGATTATTAAAAACACCTCATTACAGTCGAGTAGGGCCGAGGCTTCGCTCCCCATTGATACTAAACCTAAAAAGTCTTTAAGCCATCATTCTTGGCTGAAGCAACAAGATTTTTTGGGGGGGAGGATTTATTTTCAACCTTTTCGCCACACTGTTGGACATTGTGTTATATTTGTGTACCATGCTCAGTGGTTGTGAACCAAACTAGTTGTGATGTCAAAACACGGGGCACTTCCTGTCAGCTCGGAGGCATTGCGAGGCTACCCAGCTGACCACAATTCTTACAGTCCGCGTCGCCCGGACATGTAGTTACATTATTGAGGAGGTGCACGTCAGGCTACCGCGTAGGCTACCTCATCGATTTAGTGCAGAAGTATAAATCACACTGTAAGATGATCACAGAGAAACTGTCACTCAGCACATGAATGTGAAAACAAACTGCACACAAATCATTCTGCACAGTTAAGCTCAAACATCCCAAGTGAAGTAACAATAAGCAAAACACTTTTTCTCAGTGGAGGGGAACTTTAACATGTATGGACTGTAAATTGCTGTGAATTTCTGTGTGTGTCTGCACATGTTCATTATTGTGCACAGGTTCCTCTTAAAGAAGAGCTCTTGTAGTAAGAGATTGAATAATTATATATAATTGCAGGATATTTATCACAGACATAATCAGGATCCACTGATCAAATCCCGTATGGAAAAGAGGCCCTGAAAAAATATTTAGAGCATCATCTGACTTCAAACGTCTCTGTTAAAACCCACATGCGTGGCTTTCTACAGCATTAAAAGCTCTTTAAAGGGCCAGGTCTCCCCAACCACAAAACACATTTCCTTTCTTACGTCTCTCTGCATAGATAGGTTTTATTTGCTGAGGTTTTGAGATATACAATGGAGGTAAGTGGAATTTAGTATCGGTCAAACCTCTGTAAAAAGTACATTTGACAAACATGACTCCAATGTGACTTACCACAAACAATGCACCATGCAGTTAATCAGGGTAATCCACAGTTTCCCATTGTTTTTATTAGGACTATTTTTTCAGTAGAAAGAATTCACATAAAAACGGTTCACAGTGAGATCTGTGAATTATTCAAAGTAACTGGGACAATGTCATTATCTGAAAAGGTAAGTGCATTTGGTGTTGTGGCCATAACCAGATACAATGCTGCTGCAAAACTGCTGTCCCTTCTCCTGCTTTACCCACAAATCCCTTCTTTCCTTCTGTATCTGTGTTGATGTCTTGCCGCTCTCTTTCAAAGCCATGTTTACCAGCAGCTGTAAGGTAACACTAATTTCCTGCTCTACTGGAAGGAAGTATCGTTGCCTGTGAGCCCTGACAGTCAGCTATACCTCTACGGGTGTCCAGGGGCCCCAGAGAGGCAGCTAGTCTCTGCCTGTAGAGTCTGGAGGCCAGGCAGGACTATAGGAAAGGGGGGGAGCTCCACCGTAAACTGAAGAGGGGTAAACAAAGGGGGCCGGGCTGCTTTTACTGCCTTCCCACGCCAGGCAGCAGCAGCAGCTGACTGGAAAGTGTTACCTGGAATATGCCTAGTCACCCCCGTCCACCAGCAGACAGCCAATCTGAATGCAGGCGCAGCGACCCAGGTGTACAAACAGCAAACAGTGGGGCCACATCAAAGGGTCTCATTAAAAGACAATAGATGCAGGCCCTCCTCCTCAACACCCCTGCCTCCCCCCAAGTCCTGCCAGGGATTTTACCACAACACACAGACCTCCCCGCTCCACTGCAGCTCCCCTGTGTCCAGCGTGGTGGTGAGAGGGGAGGACTGCAGCGTCGTCCAGGCTCCAGTCCTCCTAACAGGCCGGAACATCAATCAGTCTGTGAAATAAATGTCACTTCATATGTAAAGCGAGCGAGAGCATTTATGTATGAGTCTATTTTTAATTATTGCTAAAGGCTTGGGTCTGTTTAAGTGTGCAGTCTGATGCTTTTAAGGACCATCATCAAGTTCATCTCATCAATAAATCAACATGGATATAACATCCCAATCCAGTTACAATGGGACTGGGTCATTAATTAAAATTCCTTCATTACCAAGAGCACACGTACTGTAGTTTCTTTTGACTCAATCCCACACACACATACACAGATGCACAACTTCCTCCAGTTTGAGTAGAATTTGCTAAAAACCGTAGTGCCCAGTTTGTTTTGGTGAGTTTTATTTTGTTTCTGTCGAGTTTGAATGAAATGTGTTTTACAATGAGTTAACAAGGCAGTTAGTTCAAACTTGAATTCAGAAGATGTACAGTTTTGTGTTTGATAAGGAAAATTGGTGCAAGAATATTTCCTTGCTTGACATTTTGTGAGTTTATTTTGTTAATTTAGTGTTAATTTTTTGTTAATTTGCTAGCTGGTTAGCATGCTCATTTGAGCAGATATCTTTCCAGCACAATACATAATGTGTCTGTTAATATTTAAACTAAAAGTCTGGGCATATCTTACTCATTGCACCTTTCAATCAAGCTTACTGCATCACTTTGCAACCCATGCTACAACACTTTAGTACTTTGTACCAATATGAAAATCATTTAGCAGACTCTTGGTATTTGGTGTATAAATTATCACAATAAATAATCTACACTCATACAGTCCTTCAAATGTGGATCATGGGCAGTGGGTGGGTTGTTTATTTTCATTGTGCTTTTATTGTCTTATTTACTCGTAATGTGCTCTGTTTTGTTTGCTTTTTAATTGTTTGATATAATAACATGACACACTATTGGTTATCACTATGTCACTATTGGTACCAGTTTTTCTTCAATTTGTTTGCCTCCTCCCTTCTTTTAAAGCAATAGTGTCTCCTATTATTAAAAACGTTTTAATAATGCATTTTACTGTTTGTTTCTCAGATGTGCAATGCACCTGTGGTTGTAATTTTTTTCTTCTCTAGTTTGTCTGAAAAATAAATGTTCCTCACTGTGCAGAACCTAACTGGTTAATTATAGAATAAATTTCAATAATAATACACAGACGGTAGAGCTCCAGTCTTTCATTTAATGTCTTATCTTATTTTCACAATATCGACCTCATCATATCGAGTATCACTACCAGCTGTCACTGCAGAGACCTGACAGATGTGCAGTTGACGGTAATAATATATGAAGTGAATGCCTTTGTATTAAAGTCATTGTTATTATTAGAATTTCTCCCTGAGCAGTCAGTGATCATTGTGAGGAAAAACAACTTCAAAGCTAAAACAAAAATCAATTACAGCACTGTATCTGCCATACGCTTCCCCGTCCTCATGTCAGCTACATCACCGAGCGGCTGCATCTCTGATGTACACTTTGAATTTGAAATTGGGTCCCTAAAGTCACTGAGTGAAATTCTTGGAATTACTTGCACAAGCATTTCTGCATCAGTCAGAAGATGTGAAAGACGTCATCACTCATCCCTGCAAAAGGATAAAAACACACACACACATTTTAAAGCAGCACCCTGAAGGCCTGCGCTGCGCCACCATTAGATGTGAGCTGGCCTGGGAAAAGCCTATCAGTACTCCACAGACAGCAGCAGCCTCCAGCTTTGATGGGGAAGCCTCTTTGTAGTTGGCCTGGAGATGGCTTGTTAGTCAGTAAAAGTGAGGGCTAAATGGCTCCCTAACAGGAAGCAGTTTACACGGTGACGCTCAACCTGCCTGTGGCCCTCTATTGTCCTGAGCCCCATGTCCCACTTCATTACCATTTCCATAAGAAAGGAACAGTAATTGCCCCTTTTCTTCTGCTGCCCCTTCATCTTGGAGTGTCTCTTCTTTTTTTCTTTTTTTTACCCCCCTGCCTTCTTCTCTTTCTCAATCCCTCTCTATCTATCTGTCCTCCGTCTCTGAGAAATCCACACAAACTGGCTGGAAAATAGTTCATTTGATACACTTTAGGACTTACATGTAGGGAGTGTATGTAGATTATGTCAGGGTGTGGAAACCAAACTTATTTTCTTTATACACTTTAATTTATTAGAAGAAAAGAGCATAAATGAATCGTACCTACATAAGTTGTAGTCCCATTACTTTCCAAATGCACCCAAAAGGTCCAAAGCATCAGAGCAGTGTTTGTACTGGAGGTCCTGAGACTCTCCTGACCTTTGACCTGACCTTAGATGGTGGACATGTCTGTTCGGGCCACTGACTGATCAGTGCAGAGAATAACAGAGGGGTTCCTTAAAAAATCACCACAAGAAGGGAAAATATCAAGTTCAGCAACTGGACATGGGGTATTGAATCAATTTATCACAGTTTCCAGTAATAACATTCCATATATATTTATATTTCTTTATATTTTTAAAATTTCATGCCGACCCTAGTTAATATTGTTGTGTCTTTTTTTATATTTTACACATTCTGCATTCATTGTGTTATTTCTATGATTTGTGGCTGTTGTTTTAGCTCACTGTCGTACTGCTAGAATCCACACTTTTGTATTGCACTGCAACTTCCAATTGCTCACCTCGTTCTTCAGATAAAACTGCCATTTATGCATGTTGGAATGAGCCTCTTTTTACATGCGTTATTTATTACTACTGAATATATTCGGTACTGATGTAAATAATCCCATGTGCTGTATTTGTGAAAACCACGTATCTCCAACACATCAACTTTTCATTAGCTTGGATGAAAAGCCTTGCATTCAGCTTTGTGACAATGTGTGTATCAGCCAACGCAGCAGGTTTTAAAATGGTTTATTTAGATGAAGAAGTCAGAGAACTTTCTCAAATCATTTAGTTTATCTGAAAATTTTGAAATCACGGTGGATGCATGCTTTTTTTTGCAGAGTGACAAATAAAAAAGGTATTTACTTTGTGTGTGGTCTATAAACTAATTAAATGAACAAGTAATTTTATGGGAGTGCTTTTCTGCTTATTTTTGATTTTGAGAATTCAGCATTAGCTCACTGCCTGGGGACTTGGCTTGGGAACCGGAGGGTCACCAGTTTGAGTCCAGCATGGACCATTGCTAGAGGTGCACCTGAGCAAGGCTCTGAACCACGACCTGCTCCACATGCACTGCACAATGGCTGCCAGCTGCTCCTAATTAGGATGGGGTAAATGCACAGGCAAATTCTGCATGAACTGCACTGAGGAAAATTGTATGTGGCCAAAAAAATTGATTTCATAGTGTACATACAAAGCAGGACAAATGGGTGCTGAGTGCATTGATTCATTATTATTTTTCTGTAAATCATCCAGTAAAATGTGAGGAAACATTAATGGCTCCTAAGGGGAAACTGGATCACTGAAGCAAATACTTTAGCCAAGAAAAATACACTAT
The DNA here is from genome assembly GCF_021292245.1 of Micropterus dolomieu. Classification (NCBI taxonomy): domain Eukaryota; kingdom Metazoa; phylum Chordata; class Actinopteri; order Centrarchiformes; family Centrarchidae; genus Micropterus; species Micropterus dolomieu. Next base: position 25,501,434 of record NC_060158.1, on the reverse strand, counting down.
GAATAGGAAGAAAACAAATTGGGGATTGAAACAGTTGTGGATGACACCTATAGCATTAATGGATAAAAGCATTTTCTTATTCCTTTTCTTCATTCACATTCACACAAATACACACATCTAGCAAAATAGAGACACGTCAAAGGAGTGACTGGAATCAACACTTGAGAAACAGGGCCAGAGAGGATACACACACTCTCACGCTTTCACACTGCGCCCCATCACAGGCCTTCTCTGCCTCACTTTGAACTTCCAAGGTGACAAGAGGTAAATCTATGCGGAGAGAACGACCAAGCGCCCCTGTGTGTCAGTAATCCTATCAAGAGCAGCGTGGATACATGCAAACAACCAAAGTCAAACATGTTGTTTCACACACTCGCTTGGTAGGATACCTGGTTCCCACTGATGTCCCCATAGGAGGGTCCGCTCCTGAAAAGCTAGTTCATTTGAAAATTTTGACATATCAATGTAGGTTGTGACATGTAACAGTGATTTAATTGAATTTATATGTAATTTGTGTGGCTGTCAATAACATCAGATGCTCTTCCACCCGGATAAGAACAAACTTCAGGCAGAAACACTCCTGTCTCCTCAGTTTCCTGAGGCCCTCCGTGGGACGGCTGCAGGTAGTGCTGCTGTCAAGGGAAGGGGTGGGCCACCGGACCCCCTCCGTGAGTTGAACTGTTTTAATCAAGGCCCCATGTGGACCCCGACAAAAGAGCCAGGTCGGAATCACCGTCTGCTCTTTTGTTGCAGGGGGAGCCATTGAGGCTGGGAGTGGGCCGCAAGCTCAGTCCCTGCTCCCATCACCACAGCAGGCCCCCTGTTTATTTGCTTTGGAGATTGTTTTATCCCAGGTGACAGTAAAGGTAGCAGGTTCCCAGGATGATATATTGCACTGTGATCGTTTTTACCAGTCGGCCACTGACGGTTGTCAACAGAGCCGCTGTGGGGGAGACACACACAGCTAACATGCTAGTAAAGACCTTCATTCCATTACATGCAACCATTTCTATAACAAAAAGATTATTATTAAGTATATTATAAATTCTAGTAAGTAATCTATACTGAGCAAGCTATTAGTATCATTTATAATCACTATGTTATTTATAATCACTATTCACATGTAATTCACTTCTCACAGTCTGTATTCCAGCTGCATGTGTTGTGATCAGTAACCCCCAAATGATTATAACAACTTTATCTGTCTATTATTATTATTTATTTATTGATATGTTGATTCAGTTCACCTCGATTGTTCATAGGTTACTGTTAATAATATCAAACTGACCTGAGATTAACTTCCACATTGCTGATGACCTTGTAAATATGTAAATATATTGCAAATAAATTAAGCAAATGACATCTTTCCGATGAACCAGCTGATTAATAGCGAGGCCCTGAAGCGGGTCTCTCCAAGCTCTCCTCCTGTCACTGCTCTGTGGCTTTTAAGAGACCCAGCTGCCGACACTCTTTCGACGTTTGGTGACATTTTCATTGATCCTCGCAGTGATCTCTGGCTAAATGCCCCCCTGGTGTTTATTACAGAGGAGAGGAAAACATCTGTACAAATGAAGGGTTTGGATAGGAAAGGTCTGCTCAGAGCTCAGATACAGCTGTCGGAGCTGTGTGCAGAAAGCCAGGGAAAATGGGTTAAAATCTAATCTGAGTTTTGAATAAGACATCTGTTTTGGTGGCTGCTTCCTTTTCAATTTGGTCTACCTATTGAGTTTTTGCTTTCCCATACACATTGGCCAGTCTTTAAATAATGCATGGTCACCCTCTGGTGGCCAAAACAGTTACCACTAGGCCTTGTGTAGTACAAGATGGATTCTCATGCACCAGCCTCCCACATTACTGTGCATTAAGTTGGATACAATAATTTAATCTCCTCTGAATGAGAACCCCAAACAATGTACTATGCCCCCCCTCCCCCAACAGCATGCACAAGATTGATGATGAATGAGCCACAAATCATATAGAGAGGCGACACAAAATGCACATGTCTCTACAGTTTCACTTTTCTAGGCCTGCTTTTGTTGCCACAAATATTACACTGAGAATCAAATTACAGGCCCAGGCTTTGTGAATGATTGATATAATGCAACAGCATGCAGTAAAAATTACTAGGGGATGTTTTATTCATGAGGGGTTAGATAAACAATAAAATCTTGGCTGAAACGTGTACACCCACAAAACAATGGATTCATGAGAGGAGCAAACACATTAGACTGTTGTATAATCGTTCATTCGTAGTGTTATCGCTTGAAAATGTATATCTTTCCCTGGTCTGAATGTAATTTGAATTCTGACATCAGGAGCATCTGCAGCAGGGAAAATATTCCTCTCTGCATTGAAGACTTTGATTTCAGAGAGAAACATTTTTTAACACATCTCATCAGGCTTTATGGAATTTATATAACTGAGTTTGCATTCTTGTCGGACCTCTTTTCCTCTTCCCCGTTCCTTGAATTGGACACTTTCATTTGCACCAGTGTCTTTCACTCTCTCCAAACCATGACAAACAGATACATCAGCTCCCTAATTGCTGAGATTACCAATGAGATGCCTTATGAGTTGCCAGGGTTGCCTCCCAGAAATGAAAGCCCTGGCCAATTTGCATGGGAGGTAATTGAATCGCCTGCAGTGAGGGAGCGAGGCGACGTGCTACGCATTACAGCCCAATTGGCTTCTCTGAGAGCGTGGCATGAAAAGCCATTTTCAAGCACTACATGCCAAGGGCTGGCTCTCTCATTCATGTAAAGTTCCACTTTTTGCAGCCTTTCCCATCTACTCCAGTGTTTCTCAGGGCCGGTTGATGAATGCTGTTGAATTGGGGTTGCGTTCGGGTGCCCTCGCACTTATGGGGAAATGACCAATCACTCCTTCATCTGGAAATCCTGAGAACAGTCACAGAAGGAGGGAGAAATGACGGTCTGTGGGAATGTGGAATAAGATGAACTCTTGCTGTACAATTCTCTAAAGCAGGGTTGAGAAATGCATTGGGACAGCGGTGAGATGTAAATGTCATATGTTATCTACATGTGCAAATTGAATGTACTGATGAGGCGAATACTCGCTGCACATCTACACACACACATCTGCACACCGTGACACTCTATTAATGTGAATTTAACACGCTTTCTATATAGGAATACCTATATGCTGCAAGTAATTTGTTTTCTGAATGCAATTTATTTACATTTACATTTTGATGCACTGAAACACATTTTCTGTGTATTTCTTGCTGCAGTATTTCATATTTCTTGCTTATTTGTATGTTTTGTATCCTTTTGTCTTTCCCTCATATGATAACACTCTCAAGATGTTTGTCTCACACCTTTTATTCAACCATTCTATTCAGTTTTTTTGTTGGTGAAATGACAGACATTTGTGTGTTCAATATGGACAAAGGTATGTGGACACACATGCCCTCATGTTTTTAAGCTGAGGCTGGTTTTCATGGTCTGGGCTAGACCCCTTAGGTTTAATTACAAGAAATCTTAAAGCTACAGCAGACAATGACGTTTGAGACAACAGTAATGCGTCTATCTATTAAGTAGTGTCTGTGAAGATTCCCAGTCATCCAGGTCATATCTATTAAACTTCTAACAATTAGACTCTAAAGAGCCAAATTTGGAGGTAACATGTCCAAAAATTAAGACACATTTATTAAGCAATTAAGAGTAAGTGATCACAAGATTAATCACATGTGTGCTACAGCAGGAACAGCCAATCAGAGACAAGGACTTACCCTAGAGCTGCCATTTTTCATGTTTTTAAAAGAAACATTTGCTGTTATTCACTATTTATTTTTATGAGTTGTTATTCTGCAACACATGTCATCAAAAATGTTTAATGTTTACATTATTTTTGTAAAGTTAATAACAATCTAATATATTTATATGTGATATATTGCTATAAATAGCAACAAAATAATAGGAAATTTAATGGAAACAAATGAAAGTGGGAGCAAGCAGGAAATTATGCTGCTGGCAAAGGAGAAGAGAAATGAAAAGGGGGATTGAAGAGCAGACATTAAAGATGGTATGGAAAGTATGGAAATGTTCAAATCAAATGCAAACGGCATAGGGTAAAACTACCCTGGTCTTAATAACACACATTACTTTAGCTAACATGCTCATAATGAACCATGATACAGCTCCTGAACTTCTTTCAGAAGAAGATCACCTCTGTCTGTGTCCTGCAGCCATCTAGGATCGATTCTTAACCAAAAGAGTTAGGGGTTAAGGAGTTTTTCACGTTTCGCTTTCAGCTGTTTGAACTTTGTATTTCTCTCAGAATAATTGTAACTCAATTATTTGCTCAACCCCTCAGCCTGTTTTTATTTTCCATTTAACTCTTTTAACCCTGATTGTAACACTGTAACTTTTATTATATTTTATGTTGCTTTTAAACTTTTTTATATTTCCCTGTTGCTTTTATGTTTTATGTAAAGCACTTTGAATTACCTTGTTGTTAAAATGTGCTATACAAATAAACTTGCCTTGCCTTGAAGAATACTGACCCTGACCTCAACCCCATCCAACACCTTGAGATGAGCTGGAACGCCTACTTTGAGCCAGGTCTGCAGCCAGGTTCCAAAGTCTTGTGGCAAGCGTTCCTAGAAGGCTGTTACAGCGGCAGATTAATGCCCATGGTTTTGGAGGTTGTATAATGTTCAAGTGTCCACATATTTTTGGGGATATAATTTAAACCCCATTAGCTGTGTTCTCATTGATACTGTCTCTTCTATTTCCTTAGTGATCATTAAGTGTAATTTTATGGTATGTGTATGATTGGTCATTTACTGCATGTGGCTTGTGTCTATGATGGTGAATGAACAATGCAAAATGAAACAAAAGAAACCTTTTATCTAGATGGCGTCACAGCAATAAAAGCAATGTGACAGTAAAAACAATATTCGTTTCCTGCACTCAATGTATCATCCTGACGTCTGTCAGCATGGATGGACAACAGATGAGGGTCTCTTTCCTTTTCATTTGCTGCCTCTGCGTCTCTTGTCATTAGACTGCAGAAAAGAGAAACATACCCCACATACTTATTTATTTTTAGTGCTGGCCTCAAATGGGGACGAGGCCGATTACACTTCCAAGATTGACAATTTTATGCTGCCAAATTAAAAGAACCCTCTGAATTAGTGAGATAATTGCATGCAATCTCCCTTTAATGGGCCTGTCAGTGATTACTGGCTGCCTCGACCAACCCTATCAGTGGCAGGGGAGGGGAGTGTGCTGAAATGAAATGTCAATCATATTAGCATAAATGAGTAAATTAGTGCGAGTAGCTCATTGTCAGAGCGAATCAGTCCTAACGTGCCACCCTCCTACCCACCGTGGGGACTGACACTGTGAGGAAGACAGGATGAAGAAGAGGTAAACAGAGAGGGGGGCGGCGAGTGGGAGGAGTAAGAAAGACAAAGAAATACATGTGAGCACATGGCGCTGACAGCTTATGAGATGTACAATTATTATCTTCAACCAGTGAAGCACGGTGACAATCATTTCTCTTCATCTGCTCTTGTGTTCATTTAGTTGATGTTGTCTCCTGACGGCTCCAGGCCGGGCTGCAGCAGTCAGGGCCGGATTCACAGCAGGATTACTGGAGAGGAAGAAATTTAAGGAAGTTCTGAAGAAGTGAAGTTCCCCAATATTTGCTTAAGATTAGTTTCTTTCTCTCTCACAGACGTCTCTTTGTCTCACAGAGGAATTTCTCAAACAAGATCTTACCTTACAAAGACAATGCAAACATGAATAAAAGAGGGGCTTTCCTCACTGACTGCAACCCATAGAACTTTCATGTAGGCTAGAAACAATCATGTATTTATGACTTAAATCTGTTACATTAAGTTGAGAAAAGGTCTCACATATTGATTACCACATTTTAGCTATAAGGTTACTAATAGCATAGTCTATGTTTTGAGACAAGAGAGTAAAAACAGTAGTTAGAAAGCCATTCTACAGTAACATTATCTGTGCTTATGTGTCGCAAAATGTTGGGGCCAAGCTAAAACTATAACATCTGGGATTTTATGACCTAATGCTGTGTATTGTTCAGACTTTGACTATGAACAGCCTGGTAGGAAAAACCATGCACATCAGCCTCCAAGTTATGATTTCAGAATAAGAGATATCACGGATATCTGGCAAGGATGATATCGCCTACTTGGAGAAAAGAACTACAGGGAGGTCCGCAGACGCCTGGACATCGCTGCAAAGCCACCATCACTGGCAGTTAATCTAAGTAAGATCTCACATTAACACTGTTAACACACTATACAACCGATTCAGCTCATTTAAATAGGACTATCAGAATCAGAATCAGAATCAGCTTTTATTGCCAAGTTGCCTATGTGTACACATACGAGGAATTTGCTCAGGATTGTACATTGCTCCCGATGTGCTTACTCATACAAAAAAACAATAACACAGTAATAAAATAAAGTCAGACACAGACTTCTGTGTAGACAACACAAATATACACACAATGAACAAAAACAATATAGACATATTGACAAATAGTGCAGTAATCAGAGTGCAAAGGATGCAAGAGTATGTACATGTTGGATGTGCATACATGTACACAGTGCGATGAAGCATACTGCATAGGATGCTGGAATAAATAAGTATAAGTATTTTGTGCAGGAGAAATGACTTGAGGTAGGTGGATTGGTATACAGTATCTACAATATAACAGTATGAAGAGCACTGAATAGAGAATGGTGAATAAATAAATAATAAGTGGTAACCAGTAAACAGGTGAGACAGAGTTACTGGGTTATTACACAGGAATTGTTCCTGACACTGCAAGTCAGAAATCAGCTGTTCATCAGAGTGATGGCTTGTGGGAAGAAACTGTTCCTGAATCTGTTGGTTTTGGCGTACAGTGCTCTGCAGCGCCTACCAGAGGGGAGAAGCGGGAACAGGTTGTCTATACGCTGTGTCAATTATCAGAGAAAGTCAGGGGATGTAGTTTAAAGAGCGTGAAAAAGTCTGTGTAAAGAGGGTGATGGGTTGGGTGAATGTGTCAAGAAAACCCAAGACTTTCCCTTGGTAGACTGAGGTTTGAGTCCAGTGTGGAAGAAAGGCAAAGACATGTTTTAAGTTAAATGACGTTTTGCAACGTTTACCACGTGTTAAAAGTCACCTGACTTGGGTTACGTAACGCTTGTTGCTGGACTGATACTCGCCAACGCTTTTACATGTCATTTTGGGGCATGATCATGCATGTCGTTGTACTTTCCGATGGTTTTGGAAAACATTCTTAAACATTGTTTTGGGACACTTGACAATCGACCTATTCTGTCGTTTAGGTATAAGGACGTGTCGTCACGTTACATTCAGTCCTGTGATCCATTGTGAAAAAAAAAAGGTTGATTAGTGCAGCTTTAAAGAATCAGTTGAGAGAATCTGGTTAACTCCAAGAAGACACAATCTTCACAAATTTGAGATTACTGATTTTATGAAACGCATTTATTTAACGGGGCACTTTTAGGTACTTCGATGATCCCAGTTTGTTGCATATGTTTTCTGTTATAAATCTGTAGTCCCTAACCCCTGATGACATCGTCAGGGGTTATTTTCTCAGACTTGACAAAGACCCTCCACCCTCCAAGACATTATACAACCATTTTCACAGGCTGAATAGTGATCATCACGACAAGTCAAACTGACCTTTATGTGTAAAGCTGACTCGCTTTCCCTTTAAGACTTTTACATAAGTTTTACAAAAGGAACTCTTAATAATCTAAGAAGTTTGGTATTGTTGGTGTCTGGTGAACAAATGATCTAAGTCCTGTAACTTCTCTCACTCTTATTCCAAGTTTTCCACACTGCGTCTCTCTTTCTCACACACATACTTACACACTCAGCTCCTTCCCCTACGATTTCCCACAGGCGCTGGGAACTGAGTGTAAATCAAGGCAAAATTCCTCCAGTTCGACAATTCATTTGTCCACAGGCTTGTTAGGCAGGAAGTAGGAGGAGAGGGAGCGCGTGTCAATAAATCATCTGACGCCTGGCTATATTTATGCCCACGGCAATGAGTTTAACAAGGAGAGCAGTCCTTGAAGCAATATCCTAAGTGGCACTTCATCCCTGTCTCCTTCTTCTACCCCCCTTCCCCCCTCATCTCACCCCCTCCTCCTCATCCCTAAGGAGGTTTCTGATTGTGAAGTGGCAGAAGATGCTTGAGCTATAGCGCACAGACAGAGAGAAGACGGGCCGAGACACCCGCTGCCGTCTCTCAGCTAAAATTATCCCATGAGCCACAGATTTGGAGAACTTCATTTCCTTGTTCATAATTAAACTCCTCAACCTTAATCTGACCCAGTCATTCTCCTGCTGGAGCCGAGCTGGGGCTTCCTGCAGCGCTTATTGAGCCCTACTTATTACAGGGATCAGAATCAGTCCTCCACTTCAGCTGCCAAGTGTGGGTCACCCTATTCAATTATTTTTTGCCATTCATAGTGTAAGGAGATGATAGATCCTGGAGATCCTGTCAGTCGGTGCTTTCACACACCAGAGAAGAGCGAGTCACGGGTTCAGGAAAGGTGGCTGGGATTTCTGTCTCCACCGTGCTCAATATGATTTGACAATCCTACTCAGTGAATTCTTTAACTACAGAAAAAGCCATAAAACAATGCACTGTGCATGTCTTAGCCTGCATTATGCTTGTCACACCACTAGGTGGCAATCCTGAACCAGCCCTCTTAAGTCCTCCCTGCTTCTTTCCCACACTCTTCCACCCACTGCTGGTTTAATTACTGGCATGAAAGAGGGAGCTGTTTGTTCTGTTCGCTCCTCATAGACCATCATCATTCCTCTGATTGAGACAAACACTCTTGTTTTGCTGTCAAAGCAGTTTGCAAATCAAGACTAGCCCAGCTAAATATTTTTTTAAAAAGAGGAGCTTATGGCAGTAAATTAACACAATAGCTGCTGCACTTCTCCTCCTGACCCTCTTTGCCAATTATCTTTTCCTTCAAAGTGATCTTATTATAAAGAATGAAAGACAATGAGGAAACCAAACATATCTCTGTGCTGGTTTTCCCATTTGAATACAGCAGCTCTCGATTAGCTCTCAGTTTCCACCCCGAGGGGAGGACAGCACTTAAGTTGTTGTTATTAATTTTTCAGGCAAACCAAAGGTGTCAGGATCCCCACGCAGGTGAGGCCGCTGCTGCCACACCTTTTGACCTGCATGAGCACTAGACAACATCAGAGATGAAAAGGGAGCATGTAGGTTATCAGGCACTTTCACCAGCTGTGACAGAGAGATAGCCTGGCAGTGTGTCTGACACCGTGGCAGTATTAGTGGATTTGTCAGCATCAGCCCCTGCTCCCTTAGCGTTGGTTTAATATCACAGAGAAAGAGAGAGAGAGAGAAAAAAAAGTGTGATCCATCCAAGTTAACCCTACAACTGTGTGGGATGGGAAACAACAGCAGCCGGATGAACAGCTCTGTTTCCATTGTCGTTACACCCTTTATGAAGCTGATTTAGTGTGAGCCCAGAAGTGTGTCTTGTGCTCGGCTACATGATTTGAGCCGGGGTGGAGAATGGGATACAAGCTTGGCTCCATACAAAAGCCCCCGTGCTCTGGTCGCAGTGGTGAGCCTCTGACCTCTCCCTCTCAATGGGCATTGTGTGGCCCCATGGATCGGAGGGTAAAACAATGCATATAGGTTTAACAGGCATGAAGCAGGGCGGATAAAGCTGAGGGAAACTGGAAGGAGAGGCTGTCGCCCGAACCAAAGGACCTTGCCCTCAGTGTGCCGCAGGTCAAGGGCAGCGGGGTAATCTCTGGGGGGAAAGGTCTCTGACATGTAGACAGGAGCTGGCTGAAGCCCATACACCTGAATCAACTTGGAGCTGTTATCATATGTGCAGCTTTTAGCCTTGGCTCTAATTAGTCTTATTCCTTTGAATTTGCTGTCCAACATGTTCTAATCCATCTCAGTTTTATAAAGTCTTCTGGTTAGCCATGTCTATATAAAGGAAAAAATGGCCATCATTCAGTGGGTAACAGTCTAGACAAGGGGATTAGTATGTTATGACCTGCATTACAGTCAGCACAAACAATGGCTTCTCCTTTGTTTTGCACTTGTCATCTCAAAGTTTCCCATCACACCTTCGTCGAAGTGTGTTTTTTGCATCATGTGAGTACAGTGAAGATGTGACCATGCAATACTCTCAGTGTGCATTCATATTATGTCTCACCATAGTCACTGTACTCTTTGATGTAACCTAGTTTTGTTTGTTGTTTTTTGCTTGTTATTCTAGTCTAAAAAAATCAATCTACAGCTGAATTTCAGGATTAGGCCCTGTGTCAAATGAATTCAGTTTTACCGGGCTATGGAACAGATGGCTGTTTCATTCAGGACTCAGGGTAGTTTTGTTGCCTGGCAATCTCCAGCCAAACCAAATCAAAGACCATAAACTGTCACTTAGGGGCAGTGGAATCTGGTTTTGCACGCAATCTGACTGCTAAAGCATCAGTCATCATGCAACCACGCTCAGAACCTGGTCAGAAATTAATTGATGGTTAAGATGCAAAGCCGATACAGGGCTGCTTCTATTGGGTAGCTCCCAAAACACCCCACAAAAGTCAGGCTATAAGAAATTCTGGGTCACATCGCAGCACCACTAGCTATAAACCCATTGTTATGGGAATATTTTAGTGACAAGATAGGTGATAAAATATGAGACAAGGCCACTACAGACATAGTGGCACAGATATACTTAGGAATATGACAGGAATATTATGGAGAGTCTTTTTTTATTGGAAAGACTTATTTTGGAGAACCTACCCGCTATATTCAGGGTTTAGTTGCCAAAATTGATCAAACTAATCCATAATGAAATCATTTAACATAAAATAGCTACAGTTTTGGTTTAAATGTCAAATGAAAGACATTTTGACTTTTTAAAAATGAGAATTAAAATGAAAGCTTATTATATTTACTTCCTATTGAAAAGTAACATATCCCTGTTAATACATTGGGGGTTATTTAAAAATACTTCAATATACTCATTAGTTGTCTGTGAGCACTTAAATTCGTGAACAATAAGTACAGAATAATGTCATGTGGGCAGTTTTGTTGAGTATATTGATATTTCCCCACTCTCATATGTGTGAGTCATTATTTTATTATGTGATTACTGTGTTCATTATACCCAGCAAACTTGATGTGTGCTCTATTATGGCATATGAACTCCAATGTGGGTGCTGTGGGACTAATGTTTTGTAGGGCTTTTCCACTCACTTTCTCCGTTCTCTCTCTGTGTCTCTCGGCCTCTCTCACCCATTGAGTCAAGGCGGGAGTTTACAGGAACAGCAGGCAGGCAGGGCCTTGTCACACCGCGGAACAACACAGGAATGTATTGTATGCGTTAGAAAGACAGGACAGCTGGGGCAAAATAGTGCGCCAAGTTCCCTAAACCTGACCTGTGGCTGTTGAAACGCATTATATTTACTATCCCGTGAAAAGACAAGCAAAATGAAGTATTACAGTTGGTTTTAGGTGGCGTTAAGTGTGACGTTATGTGTCGTTTTGAGCTGTAAAACAAGAGTCACATACACGCACACACAAGTGAACCGCGGAAGAATCCTTGAGGTTGCCAGTGAGTGCTGCGGCGCTGAAAGCACACACAGTAAATTGAGGCTCCGGCTTCGTGGAAAACCCGGACTGGAGTTTGATGTTAATCTGACACAAAATCACATTTTAAAAATGAATAAATAAAAAAAGAAAGTATAACAGTGTTTTACACAGCCTAACCAATATGTTACACTAAAGTGTGACTGTAAAATCCTTTATATTTTAATATATATTACTGTTTTTAGCCTCCATGTGCTAATGAAGTGCCTGTGTATTGGAGGGAGCGGTTGCTGTACTATGACCTCTATCTAGACTTGACTATCTGTGGCTAAACTGTGTGAGCGCCAGACTCTCAGCTACACAGAGAGTGGAACTGGTTATGATGGTCGGTAAACTTTGACATCCTTGTGTCAAGAATGGCCCAAAGGTCAGTTAGCATTCTACAAAATGTCCCCCAGAAATAAAATGGGGAGATTTTTCAGGTCTGTATTAGCTGTTCAGTACACCTCTGAAGCCTCTGCACCAGGGCAGACATGTTGAAATGTGGGGAAGTTAGCATGGCGTTATCCTCCATGCAGTCAGTAAACTTTAAGGCTAGTTTTTTATAAAAAAGATTTTAACCTATGCTGAAATTAAGGCATAACAACAGATATCTACAAGCTAGCCTTTTTGAAGACAGTTTTATATATGTATTTCTCTAAATTAATAATGCCTTGTTCATTTTTCCTTTTCCAAACTGCTTGGGAAAAAGCCAGACTTTATAGTGTACAGAACTTTCTTTATAATAAATGGGTGAAAACCTTCTAATCAATTTTTTATTTTACTTGCTTTCACCCTACTTAACACTTGTTATTGTAATGTAAATGTAATTTGTGTATGTGTCAATATTCGCCTTTGCCCTTAATTTGATTATATTATGTATTTGCTCCGTCATGCTGCTTCTGCAGTCCACGTTCATGTAAAGTATTTTATGGACAAACATGAGTGTTAGTCATAAATTTTGCATGTTATAAACTAGTTTATATGCATGCCAAGCTGCTCAGGCAGGCATATAACAAAACCAGAGCCAGTTTGAAGGCCAGGTCTGTGTGACCACAGACATGTTTAGATCTACTGTATCTAGACGGCGGCCCTCATCCTGTACAATCTCTCCAGTCTGTCTGCCCTGGAATGCCGCCACTGACAGCGATTCTTCTCTGGAACAACAGGGAATTATTTGGAAAGGGTGGTAATATCAACACACCGTCTGTCGATTATCCCCCTGCTATTCTGGGTCCTTTGGCTCTGCTGTGTGTTCAGAGCATCAAAGACCCGTCAGAGATGTCGGCCTAAAGGGAGGCGATGCACAGTTTAATCAAACATTTGGGTGCCTCTGTGTTCAGTGTCATGTGCCATCGTTTCAAAGAAATTACATCTTAAGAAAAACAATGGGAGAGAAATCAGCCCCTTTGGAGTGAGGAAGCTTCAACCCTATGCATGTGCCCGTTCCCAGTTTTGTTAAGACACAGGAATCTGCATTGAGGTGCATATATTTGAAATGCAACCAAGAACTTTTTTGGGTGCACTTAAGAGACATTAAATGCTCTCTGTCACCCCTTGGATGAATTGTGATGCCATGCCATTTTGTTTATATTATTTTCTAGATCACATTCACATTACAGGCTACTGATGGCCCAGCGCTTTTTATCAAGTGTCACACAGATACAGCATTTTACATGACATTTGATAAAGGATCTGAAGGAAATGTTAGTGTCATGGCTGCACTGCTGTTTTGATTTGGACTCCATCACTCAGTGCATTTGTTATTGGGACTGTATGGCTCTGCTTGGTCTGATAATACCCTTTCTCTACCCAGGCCCTTTCTTGACTGTCACGTCTGGTTGACACAAAGTGCTGCCACACGGATGGGGGTTCACCCATCCCTTGAAAGCCCAGCTGTCAGTGGTTACATAATAGCAGGGCCTTGTTGGGCTCGCCGGACGGCTTTGTGCTCCTGTCACTGAATGTGATTGTGGGTAAGATTAAGCGGCGGGTGAGAAGCCACAGTTAAGGGGTTCCTACCTGGTCTCCAGCAGAGACGACAGAACAAACAGAATCAGAGGTTTTGGAGAGCGCTTTAATGTGGCTCAGCAAGACTCGCATCCCTTTTTCACACCGCACATTGTGTTGATGAACAGCGTTTCTTGCTTACATGCTTGGTGTTTTATGTATTGCCTAAGTAAAGACCTGCAGGGGACAAGCACAGCTGCATGGGAGGCCGATGAACTGAGCATCCAGAAGTGATATATTTGAATGAATGGCATTAACCAAATGCTCTTTTCTTATACATGGATTTAAAGCTGTAATACAATTCTTCTGCACAGATTCAAAAACCAAAGGCTGTGCTGAATGTCTGCAGCCCACAGCTACAATCAATAACCGCTTATGAAATTTCATGTAATGTAATGAATTCCCCCAAAAGGTAAAAAAGGCATATTTGAAATCCCATCCCAATAGCTATACAGCCAAGATAAGGACATGCATGTGATTCCAGTAAACATGATTTAATAATAAATGTGCTATTGAGCTTGAAACCATAAAAATCATGGATAGTGGGTGTGGGTATAAAAGGGGGGGGGGGAATTTATTGTAGAGAGACCTGATTTCCCCAGGGCTTGTGTTGTTAATTCAGTGTATTATAGAACTGTTTATCCAAAGAAGAGGCAGGAGCTGCTTCAATAGGGGTACCGTCCTCTCTGAGAAGTCACTCCCAGAGGGACAGTCCGGTCGGCCCAGGGCCAGTGATGTCTACTGGGCGGAATCCTTTCAAAAACTCTTCTGAGTGCTCTATCGGCAGGTTAACAGGCATCCCTTAGGCCACTCGATGAGGCTCTGCTTCCCCTTCCTATACTCCCCGTCTCCCTCTGCCTGCCAGTCCAGACCAGCTTTTTCCTCTCTCCTTTGCTTATAATAGAGCCAAGCCTTACATTAAAACTGTGTTTCTGCATAACCGGCCTTGTATGTTTTTTTTTTCAGTCTGCTGGGCCCTCTTCTGTCTCTCTCCTCTCTCCCTTGCAGTGGATATAGCGCAAGCCAAGCCCCCCAGTGCCTCACGTTCAGCGCTTTCTGCACAACCTGAATTCTTCCAACACAACAGCAAATAAACAGTGTTGCAAAAGGAGGGGGGTATTGTGAATAGCACGACAGTACCATTTAAAGCTGTGGCTATGGAAACCCCTCTGTCTTCCCCCTTAATATGTGTTTACGTTGCTGGGTTTGACTGACAGATAAAAGTACACTGGGGGGAAAGCCTCCTTTAAAATGCATTGTCTTCAGCACCTCCTCCCTCCTTTTTATTTTCTCTTAAAAATAGGCCTCTCCGGCAGGTTAAAATGAGGCAGAATAAATTACTTAAATATATTTTGCCCTTCTTTCCGTATGCTGTCTTTATTTGTACAGTTGCAGGACAGAAATTGCTCTCCTCTGTGCCTGAAATTTAACATTGCTGTTGTCCCTGACTATGTTCCTAGAGTCCTTTTTATTGTGACAGTCTCAGTGAGGATTGCGTATGCGGCGCCTGCTGCTATCAAACGAGGGATATCAAAATCTCTTGGAGAGGCGTTCAGCCAAATCCTTCAGTAAGAAGGTTAATGGTAAAGACACTGTCATGCTGGGATTGTAATTGAGGAGATAGTGTGTATTTAATTTAGTTTTTCACACCTGTTTTTATGTGCAATAGAGTGACAATATACAACAATATCTATGGGCCACATGTTTTTATTTAAATCCATATGATATTACTTTATTATTTGAATTTATGTGAACAGCCAGCTAAGGATAAAGGGGGCTACAACACATATGGAATGTGTGCACCTTTATGTTACACCTTTGCTATATATTTTCAATTGATCCTCATTCTTGCACCTCTCATCACACGCGGAGACTGAGAGCTTTTTAATGAATCACTTTCCATTTGTAATGCTTCTGTAACCTAATGCTAAGTTGTGTTTGGGCCAGTTGTCTGGAGGAGACAAGCCATACTACAGAGACACATGCCAAACAAAACCCTTGGTTGGCACTATGATGTGGGCATCATGCCTTTGCCAGCCTTCACTCTGTAGGGCCTGTGCCAACCTTTTATAAATGCCCTATTTGGCAAGAGCGGTGCCCAGCAGTGTCTCTTAAGGTTCTGGTTCAAATACCCTCTTCAAATGTGAACTTGATCCAAATCCTAAATTATCCAAATGATGCGTTCCAAATTGTAAGCTCTCATATCATATTCAGAGGAAACCGTGGATTATGTTTTATCAACTCGACTGGCAACAGATGGAGAAAAACTGGAAAGTCGTATGCACAGCCTCGTTTTTCTTTATTGTCGCACATTATGGTAGATTTTGTTCGTTAATCTCAGAATCCTCCTCCCTCTACCGTGCATGGAGAAAAAGGTGGCAGCTGCAGCACATCAGCGTTCACGGTTTGTTTTCTTGGTATTCAGCTTGGAGGTGTGTCACCCAGAATTATAGCAAAAGAGCAATTACAGCTGAATGTCCCCTCTTTCATCAGCATTTCAATGCAAAGATTTGAGATCTGACCGCCAGCCGGTACCACCCCTGTCTTTAACTTTGTCCTGCAGGCCCCAGGCCAATAATCAGCCCTAAAGAATAGTTTCTGACCCCAAAAGTCTTAAGGCCCCCCAATCTTGCAGCCTCCCCACAGAGTCAAGATAAAGTTTTGTTTTCACAGTTGACTGGTGGGTGTTGCTGGACCCTCTTCAAACCACCACCCCACCACCTGATGTCCTAGCAAGGATACAAAAGGTCATTCCTGAAGTGTGCTGTCCCAAATGGAGACAATTCCCATTACAACAGAGGGCCCTTGGATCATCATCATGGCTATTTAGCTGCCTTCCTATAAAACCCATCCCATCCTGGTGTTGTCACCTTGGAAAAATTATGTTTTGAATGCCAAAGTTTGTTCCCCATTTCCCTGGCAGTCCCTGTTAGAATGTATCCCCCTTCAAACAGAACTCACTTGCTGGTTCCACCTCGACTCCACCACCCATCTCATATCAAACTGCTATGCTAATGCATTCTCTTCTCTTTTTTTGCAATTTCGCTTCATCGTTGCCCTTTGTAAGTTAAAGCACTCATGCTTGAAACGGCACAAACATCAGCCCCCATAAGAGGGAAGAGTTCAGGCACAACAAAAGGCGCATCTGTAAACAATAGGCTAAAAGAGTAGGACAAGAAAATTATTCAGCTGGTAACAGCTGAAATGCATCCAGTTTCAATATATGAGAAGATTGGTCTCTTGAGCATCTCAGGGGCCCAGGGAGTGAATTACATCTGCCGTTTTTCAATATAATGCCTTGTATCAACATACTGATATTACAAACAGAAAATGGTTTCTCCATAAAATGCTCCTTTGGTTTCTACATAGACTCTATTTTTCCATGCTGGATAAGTACAGCTGCTTGCAATTCATATTTTTTTTTCACATCCATTCATTCGCGTCCAATTCATCTTCTCAGCCTGCCACAGTTCATATTGATATATGCTCAGGGGCTGTTCTGTAACAGGTAACTTAATCACTCCGTCTTCAACATGTCAATTTCGCCCATCTCTCTGCCTGCCCACTCTGCTGTTCATCATGTCTGCATTACAGTTAGCTATTTCACATCAAAACAAACGCAGGTCTCCTGAGTGCCACCATTGATTGCAAACCTATGGCTTCTGGATCACTAATTCAAACATGCATTTTTGGTTCAATTATAGTTTTAAATATTCATAGCCTGGTGTATCCTTCTATCTTGAATGTACTGCATGAGCAGAATGAAAAGGCCTAGTCCATCATCACACACAAAAGGGCAGCTCCACAAACATCCACATACTGCATTTTCTTTCATTTTCACTTCATCAGTCTAAAAAAAATGAAGGTATTCTCTAATGACTAGATTTAGTGTTTATGAACACTAGACAAATAAATAAACAAGACAAAATAAATAATTACTTGAATAAGTAGAGACAAAATATAATCACCACCAACTTTAAAATAATCCTATAAATTTTATGTAATTGCAGTCCATTTTTATAAAAGTATCTGTCTGTCCTTCAAGACAATGACTGACAGAAAAAGACTTTGTAATGAAAAGTGGCATCATTAAATACAAAAAAAACAGTTAGATAATTTTTCAATATCATGTTCATATTACCTATTTTGTCTCTGTTTATTCTCATTTTCTGCATAATTTATTCATGTAATTTTTAAGAGTTTGGTTCTCCATAAAAGTAGTCTTATGCAAAGTGATATTTTTGCAAAGCTCTGAGTGAAGGCTCAATCACATCAGCAAAATAGCAACATTTAGCAGCAAAATCACTTAAATTATGAGAAATGTGATTGTTGGATTCGCCCACAGCTGTGGGGTAAATCAAAGCAAATCTTTCCTGACAAATTCTACTCTGACAGTGCTAACTTTTGAGGGAACAGAAAGCCCAAAATGAAATGGGCTATTGTAGCTTATTAGCTGTGCGTCACCATCCAGTTTTATTTAGCCCTCCACTGACTGACTGAAAATAAACTGCTCCATAAAATAGGTGTGGATTTAGACAGTTATGTGCTTGATTTCTCATAACTGTCTGGCACAAATACATGCTTTATGATAAGATAGATAGATAAAGATAGATAAACTCTTCATTAGAAACTTGTGCTTACACGTTCCCAGCTTGCCAGTGTGTTAGCTGTTAGCTTGCCAGCTAGCACTGTCTGTTTTGCAAAGACATATGATGTCTTTCTGTCTTTTTCTGGTGTGATTGGCCCTAAATACTTCTACGAGAATGATAAGAATATATCTAAAGATTTGTAACTGTAAAACAGTATCTTTATTTTTTGAGGAGTGCTATTATAATTCTCTCCCGTAAGGCCACAGTACGGTCTGTTTCGCCTATTTATTTTGGATCTACCTCACAGCTGAAATGCTGACAAGATGCTCTGTGTGATTTACAGGAATGGGGCTGTTAGTCAGTCAAGGAGACACTCACATACTGGGCTCTGTGACCCACAATGGAGCAGTTCCCAGTGTGCTCGCAGTGATGAGTTCCCTTACCGCAGAGATGATTCCCTGCACGGTTTCTTTTCATCCCCACTGAAAAGAGAGCGAGCACTTCTCTGTCCTTGCAGGGTGGACACCATAATTTTGAGTGCTCTTAACCTTGCCTGGCTTTGGTGAGATCGGGGGTCCTTCCTTCACTTCCCTTGAACGCGCTGCGAGAAAATGGAGTGTTTAGAATTCAGTGCCGGTGACTGCGTGGACTTGAATGAATTCAAAGATTTTTCAAAAATGCTCCCCAGAAAGTTATCACTCCACACAAATAAAAGATAGATAAAAGTGCTTCATTGTAACCTGAATATGTCCTATCAGCTTTTATTTTAAAGCCTGTCGTGGGGGCACTTAGGTCCCCCAGTCTATTTCCACCTAAGGAGCAGAGAGGATTTCACTGCTTGGGAGAGAATAATACAAGGAGAGAGGAGCAACTGATTGAATGTCTGCTAAGCAGTTCAGGGTGAGCTGTGGCTCCTGAAAAGTTTGATCCCATTTGATCAAATCAGGTAAGAACAATGGCTGAAAGATTAATCTGAAATATGACCTCATAAGGCAGCGGAATAATTCCACAAGTGCTTTTTAATATCCTTTCATCTATCGAAGCTGTATGTTTGGATTAAACAAATTCTGAGGGCCTGACCGTGAAGACAGACTTTGTTTTGTCAAAGCCTATATGAAACTGATTGTCCACATTTATTAAGGAACCTCGGAGGAAACCATGCAGGGCTTTTATTGCACATTCCTTGTTCCTGCGCTGTTTACAAAGTGGTGGGTGGGTGTTTGTCAGGTGTAAGTTTAAATGGCAGGTTCCACACACACACAGCATCTGGGAACGAGCCGGATGCCCATTGCACTTCGCAAAGTGGCACTTCCTTCCTCTACACACTCCAGACTATGCGTTGAACTGCTGCCTGGCAACCATCTGGACAGGACCCAACAGTTGTGATTGTGTGTGTTGTTTTAGTGCGTGTGGCCAGGACAACGTCACTGTGGGATTGCCACTAATGTCTGGCACAGGTATGCATTGATGACAGACTCTTGACGGCCATAAATTCTCAGTGTGTACATTATTGTCATATATGAGCTGTGTGTGAGGCTGTTGCACACGTGGGTGTGTACCGTTCATCTGTGTGTGTGTGTGTGTGTGTGTGTGTGTGTGTCTGAATTCAACTCAACTCTTGTTAGGAAATTCCACGCCACATTATTGGGTTGTCTTGGTGATTGTATGGCTCCATTCCCAGACTGGATCTCAAGGGATTAAAATAAAAGAAAAACTCCTGAATGATCACTCATCAGTTAACACGGTCAACAAGAGCGACGCTTTTACTGTTCAAAGCTGAGATTAATTGAAGAAAGTTACTACATTAAAAATGCATATTTAAGAATATCAAAGGCTCACATAAATTAACAGAAATGGAATATTTTGGCTTAGTTAAGTTAGTAAAATATTTATGGCCCTAGCCTGTCCACTGAAATTTGTGTTTTGCATTTATAACTAGATTTGATGACATGAATAATGAACTCCCCCTAACTCTTTGCATCTTTAAATGCAGCTTTTCACCACGGCGTTTATTGTTACTTTCTTGTCCTTCCTTCAAATCAAGACCTGATATCAATTTGATAATGATTACAAGAGAAAGGGGCAGCTGGATGAAGACCAGGCTGCTGCCTTGGTGACGGCCGGGGAAGCCGCGGCATCGGGCCGAAGGTGATGCATCATGGTCATCCTCGCAGGGAGGCAGTGGCAGGGCACAAGTAAACACTCTTAAATCATCATCCTGGGACAGATGCGGTGGGAGGGTGGGTGGGGGGTGGGGGTGTCACATGACCCCTCCTGCCATCCCCTCTGCCTCTCCCTCAGCACACACCATCAACAGTCAGAGCAGAAAGACAAATGTGACAGAATCCAGACAGCATTTGTGCAACAATCTGAAAATAAGTTCAGATTTTCTTCTTTTGTTTGAATGACTCTCAAAAGACAAAAGACAGACATGGGACACAATACTATGAGATCATGTGGGAAGTCTTATTCCATATGAGCCAGACAGGATTATGACAGAGAATTACAGTGAGTGGTTTTTGTGGTAACACCTTTTCGTCAAGTCATTCTTCGTCTGTGGGTGGTAACAGTTTTAGTACAGTGACTGCATGTGCACAACAATTGTAATATCAACTGTAAACTTCTGTAGGTGGCCTTTTTTCAGATTCAGCTTCAGTATTTCAGAGTAAAAGACTCTTCTTTCCAAGTCATATCAATTTAAACAAACGTTGTGTCCCTGTTAATTCTGTGTTAAGGAGATCCTTTGGCTTGCTGTTGAGCTTGTCTGGACAAGAAGCATGGCATTTTAGCGAACACCATATCCTTGTAAAACAAGGTTCACATAAATAAATGCATGGCACTCTTAGCTGCACAGGAGGTCTTTAGCATCATGTTGTTCATAACATATGATCTTAGGGCTTTTAAGTCACTTTGCAGCCACGCAGACAGCTGAACAACAGATAAATATTTTTCAAGGTGAGCGCTGAAAATACAGCACATTTGAAGCCATTTCTAAAATAAGACCAGGGAAACAGAGCATAGAGAGCAGATTGGAGTGCTCTTTTTAAAAATATGAAAGATGGAAGAAGAAAGACTGCACCCCTTGATAATAAACAGCAAGTTTATGCTAAAAAGAAAAAGAAGCTCCCTACCCCCTCCTCCCTTACAGCCTGGTTTCTGCGCTTTCTGCTAACACACGCGCGCACGCGCGCGCGCGCACACACACACACACACACACACACACACTCCTCCCTTAGCCTATATAAGCAGACAGCAGCTGAGCTGACCCCCTCCACCCTGCATTCTCTGCTTTATTACACATACAAAAGCTGCCTTCGCAGCTTTAAAATACATGTGGATGATTTTGTTGGTTTCTAAGTAAAACTTAAAGTAAAAGAGGATCTATTTTCCACGGACAGAGTGAGCAATGCGAGGAGAAAGCCCCGCATTGTAGAGAGAAAGGGCTGAGCAGAGCAGGGAGCTGCTGCTTCCCATCCCCCACATTCACATAGCAAAGTTCTGCTGCTTTTGCAAGCGGTGATGCTGCCTTCACGTGCTCCACCCGAGGCTCGTGAACGCACAATGTCGCAGCATTCGGGTGCTTTCTGGTTGGAAATAATACACTTTATGCTATTACATAAGCAGGAGTTTGTTTTCTCAGCGTGTTGCTTATTTTTGTGTGTGTATCTCAGAGCTGCTTCACGAAATTAAAAGCAGAATATACATCAATGGATTAGGGAATAGAAAAACAAAAGCTTATTGCCTGCAAGCATGTTTTGCATGTCATGCAACTAAAAAGCACACTTTCCATATGAACAAATATAAACTATATTTTATAAATATTTCTATTCCTCTCAGTTGTCAAGAACTGTGTGAGTGTTGATTTATTAACACAGAAGATATTTAATACTTTTGTATATTTTCATTAATTTCATATGATCTTGTGTTGAAGTAGATTCTGATAATGTCTATATAAACCTACATTAACCTAAATGTTACCTTTCAGCCGAAATCACTGTGTCTGATTTATTTGATGTGTTTTGGTGTATATATAAGAGGCCTTTAACACACTGCAATGACTCTAAATTATCACACCGGCAACTATGGTAGGCTGTGGTACAATGTTTCAGACTTTCCTTCAACGTTTAATATGTGTATGTCATTCCTTTCTGACTCAGGGCGTGATTACAGAAATTCCGACAGCGCTTGAAGGCTGCACGAAGGCTGCTGCTGCTAAGAGAGCGCGAGGCAGGCAGGCAGAGAGCACGAAGAAAGGGGGTGGGGAGAGAGAGAGTGGTGGAGAGACATAGGATGTCTGTGCCTATTAATTGTAAAGGGCGATTTTATGCCTTCCCCAAATCTCTTCTCGTTCTCGTGTGTGTTGGCGTGAGATTTGGCTTTTAACAGAGAGTGATGTGTTGATTTCCAGTGGCCTATACACTGTCACTTTTCCACCACCACCACTGTTTCTCTTTTTGTATCTTCACTTCCTGCTCTGTGACTGGCTCAGTCCATCCCCCATCCTTCTTCTTTTTCTATCTTCTCTCTCTCTCTCTTTCACTCACTCACACATACACACTACACAGGTTGTGATTTCATGCTTTCCTCTACTTTCCTCCATACTCACTCTTCTCATTTGCTGTTGTCGACACATGGAAGCAGTATGGAAGCAGTCACTTCCATCCATTAGCCCACTCTAAAAGAAGAACCCTATTTTGTTCTGCTCCTCTAACGAGGTGCACAAATGAATGTAACAAAGAGGAACACACAGCCCATGCATGAAGCAATTTTTGTAATCAGAATGGTTGAATAGTTATTGTTGACTTCAAGGCAGATTAGTATGGTAAAAAAAAAAAGGACATTTCACTAGTTTAATAGCATAAAACTGTAGACACAAAGTCTGTGGTATTTTGCAGTGTTGGACAGAAGCCTTCTATATGAAAGCCTGTGACCATTTAAAACATATTTGAACCAAAGGGAAATGTATCAGACTCTCTCTGGTCTTTGCTGAGGCCAGGGATGTAAAACATTTAAGTTTAGGTCTTAGAACAGACATAGCTATTTAGCAAGTTTATAGCCATAGAAAACACAATGTAGCATCCAAGCATAAATTATAGACACTAGTTCTGTATAACTGTGTAGATTATCCAAATAACATGAAATAAAGTCACTAATAAAAAGCCCATTTTGTAAAAAAAAAAAAAGTATAATATTTATAGGATCTTCGAATCTAAATCTCACTGACTTCAGACAGCCTGCTGTGCATTTCATTAGCATAAGCTTTATAGTCTCAGAATGACCAGTACTTTATGCTAACAGACAGGGCTTTTCGAATACGTCGACGTATTTATGTATGAGCTCAGTTTAAAGCGCATTAGACCTACAATAATGGCTCTACTTGGGTATAAACAATGTTGTTATTAGATAGTCCACACAGTCCGGATCCAGTTTTCACGCAGGAGTCCACTCCGGGTTTTTATTTTCTCGCGACAGGTCGGTAAGATGGCTGTGTCTCGCGGAGCCTCGTGCTGGTTTGGTTGATTTCTAGCTCGCGCTCTCGTTCTGTAACAGAAGCCCCCCCTCCAACACACACACACACGCACACATTCACTTGTGTCGGTGAAATTTATTTCCCTGGCTCTGTATTTATATATTTTTTCTTTCACAAACTTTCCCCTCTCTGTTTTAACTTTAAACGGAGTCGCGGTGGATTACCGGATATCGGTCCGGGCGGAGGGCAAAGGGGGGAATGAACCGGGACGACGGGTACGTTGTTATAAATATAATTGTATTTATATTCAATGGTTATTCGGAGTTTGATTGTGAGTGAGTCGCCGTGCTGAGAGAGAGAGGTAGAGAAAGAGTGGGGGAGAGAGAGAGGGATATCATGGCCGCTCAGGTCGCCAGCGTCGCCACTCTCAACACTAGCCCGCCATCCGAACTCAAAAAGCCGGATCGGGACCCACAGGAGGAGTCGGTACCGGGAGAGAAACAGCATGAAAATAAGGAACCGGGACCTGACGGCGGATCTCCTGGCCAGAAGGAGCTGCAGGACGGGGCCGATGCTGGAAATGCTGGGGGAGGAGGGGATCCTGACATGAAGAACGGCAACGGGAATTTGCCCAGGGTAAATAATAGCAGTAATCAGAATGATACAGGCGGGCCCGAAGGGAATAACCATCCCGGCATGGGACACCACCACCCGGGCCCCTTTCCTCCACCTCCTTACGGTTACAACCAGCACTACAGCCGGGCCCCTTTTCATCAACATGGCGGACAACAAAGCCCTGGCATGGCAGCTGCATCGGGGCCGGGCATGATGGACCCTTACCCCCCTAATTCACACGAGCACGGCTACCCCAACCATTATAACAACTACAGCCCGTTCCAGAACAGGACTTCTTATCAGGGCCAAGGATACGGGGCCATGAATTCCCCGCGTAACAACCAGCCTCCGGCGGCTGGGGGGCAGCCAGGCAAGCAACAGCCAGCAGGAGGAACCACAGCTATGGCTGCCTCTTACAATAATCAGAGGTATAACATGGGAACCCAACAACCTACGTCTACGCCAACTTTAAATCAGCTCTTGACATCCCCCAGCTCTGCCAGGAGCTACCCGAATTACCCTCAAGGAGACTATAACAATCAGGAAGGGGCCAATAAGGGACCAGGAGATATGGGCAGCAGTCAGTATGGTGGGGTCCATCCGGGTTGGCAACAAAGGACCCACCATCCGCCTCCCATGAGCCCGGGAAACACTGGACAGCCTCCAAACAGAAATCAGGTAAACTTCACTTACTGCACTGAGACAGCTGACTGAGTTAAAGTCACCCAGTATCTCAGAAAAGCCACTGTAGAGTTGCATATTGCATTGGACCAGCCATTGTCTATGTAGCAAGAGCTCTAAAATGGCTGCCTCTCTCTTTCTCCCAACACCACCCCCTGCAATAGTCTTTAGACAGAGAAAGAAGCCGCATATTCTGTTAGAAACAACTTTCTGGGTTGTGGGTGTTAGTGCGTTTCCCTGCTGGGTACAGGGCAAGAGTTTCACTAAGTAGAGCAAGAGTTTGTCAGGAGAAAGTGTGTGTGTGTGTGTGTGTGTGTGCGTGCAGAGGGAAATAGGGTGATATTTCTTCGCAGTGCTTCTTCAGCCTCATCGTACATCTAAGTGCTGAAACCACTGTTATTTCTGTGCGAATCGGCGAAATCGCGTCCTTTTTTTTTTAGTGTTGTGCTCCCAACGGCGCTATCAAAGTTGTGTCAATGGCTGTCAAGGCAATCAACAAGATGCAAATGACAGCGAAAGCCGTTAAACAGCATTTGCATAATCATTAAGAAAAAGACCCCTCTTGTCAGTGAAAAAGCCGCTGCACAGTGAAGTGATGTATCTCGCAGTCCAGCGAATGGCAACTATTACATCCGCTAAGTGTTTACTCGGATCAAAGTGTGATTGTGACCGCGATTGATTCATCCAGACGGAGGGTTTCATTCATTGTGGCTCGGTTCGAATCCGCTCGCTTCGTCCTGCGCGTCTCCTCCATGTGCCGCCTTTGTAAACACGGCCCCGCTGGTTGGAGTTGGCAAAGTGCAGATTGCCTTTGCTTTGGGATTTGAATTATGGAGGTAAAATCCTGCTGTCAGAGCCAGGAGACAGTTGGTCTTAGGTTGACATGCGAGCCGAGATCTGATTGGCTCCCCATCCCTCTGCTCTCGGCCATTTATAATTGCATCTAATGGAAGGCTGCAGAAAAACAGCCCCCTCTGCCCGGCTATGTGTTCTTCCACCATGTCAAGACAACATAGTCCCGGTGTTTTTTCGCTGTTTTTATTCATTTCGAACGTTATTGTATGCATTTGTGTAGTTTTAAAAATATATTTTATATTTTTGTATATATAAATATATATGACTGTTCTCCCGCATCAGCATACAAATACACTAGAAAAACCAATAATAATTTCAGAATAATAACTTACTCATTGGTTGCATTTACTGAGAGCATTTGGTATAGTTCCTCCGCTGCAGTAATTTGCATGATGACTACTCATGTGGATGTACCACTGTTTTTATTTGTTTCATTAAAGCTTAAGCTGGCTTGTGCTGAGTCACATCTCTTCTGTCATTTTTAGCTGTTGACCTCAGGCATGCATGCATGCATGCGTGTGTGTGTGTGTGTGTGTGTGTGTGTGTGTGTGTGTGTGTTTGTATGTGTATATTATTTTTATTTTTTGCTGATGTGTACACTCTGTGCACTGCTTGTTCAAGTTGGCTGACTCTGGTACAGCAGATAGAGTAGGTGTGGCCATGTAGTCCCATTGTACGACTGTGTTTTCCACTGTTTCCAGATCAGGAGTTGAGGAAACTTGTGTGCCAGAGCGGTGTCATGGCCACGTGAGAGAGTTGGGACCGGCTGCAGTTGTGTTTACAAGCAACCAAGGTGTCAGCCAGGTGTCACAGCGCTTTATTTTTTTTCTCATCAGGTTTACAATAGCCTAATTTACTTCCCACATGCAGAGAGTGTATCCATGTCAACAGTGCCTAACTACATCTCTCTCTCCAGTGACAACAGCCTCATGTGTAGTGCTTTTACTCTACAGTTGGAGTATGTAGCTCTACCTTTTAGAGTAAAGAAATATTTGTATCATTTAAACACGTGTGAAGGATCTCTCAATTGTATACCTGTCAGAAATTGGGCATGTGGTCTCATTTTTTTGGTCTAAGGGGGAGTCACTTTGACTCCTCCGAATGACAGTATGCATTCTCTCCAAATATTCAAATAATGAGCTTTCCCCTTTATCAGGAGATGTTGCATCACTATTCTGACCAAAGGCGTGCTGTATGTGTGTTGGTATATTGGTTTATTTCAACAAGAAGGTAGGCGTACTGTGTTTTACTCCTTTTATTTCCAGCAAAGAGGTGGTCATTAAGCACAGACTGTTCATCTGGAAGTGATGGCACCACTTGTTGCCTGAAACTTTAAAGGTGCAAGCTTTTCACACACATTTGTTGACGCTTCTCTGCATCAAAACAAGCCAAACTGTGGGCACTTACAGCTGCACTTCGCACAGTCATAACTCTGTCTGAATGTCAGCAAAAAGGGTTGGGGTCAAAATGTTTAACTCAAATGTCCAGATATTCTGCGACCTGACATCAGCAGATGTAGACGGCATGGTCATATTGACTAACCGGGTTGATCTGTGATTCTTAACAAAACTGTACTAAAGGTACTAGTCAGTCCTTATTTTTTCCTGTAGTGCAGCTTGCTGCTGTTTAGAAGAGAGTTTGGATTTCCCTTTATTTATTTAATTTTGGTACTTGTGTGCAGAGAGGGGTCCATACCTAAAGGCCAGCTTAAAATTTTGCCAGACAAGGTGAATGGACAGCACCCTAGTTAGTGTGGATGTGGTGCTTTTCTCAGTTGAAGCTCCTTTTTGAACACCAAGACGAGCACATCTTTACAGTCAAGTGTGCATTCAAACTTAAAACATGTATTTTCATGCTCTGGTTGGGCTGGTTCTTTTGTTGTTCTTTTCAGTTAAGTCAGTATTAAAAATCTTGCACTTATTTGCGGCCATGTCTTTAGTGAGACTACCGAGGTGACCATGTGGGTTATGGTCTTATTATTGACTTTGCATTTAGTGAATAGCATGATATGTAATTTAGGGATGCACCAAATGTTTGGCCACTGAATTTAATCGGCCAAAAATGGCAAAAAAAAGAAGCACTTTCGGTGTTTGGCCTAATACGTCTAAAGACCGAATAAATTTCACTGAACAATTACGTTGACATTTCGAGAGTGTGGAAGCATTTCTGTGTCTGAGAAAGACGCAAAAATCAGCGTTCGCAGACACTGGTCTTTTGAATTGTCTCCTAGCACATTCACTCTGTCCGTGGCTGACTTCTTAGAAAAGGCAACAAACGGTCTGAATGCTTTGAGTGTTTCTGTCACTCGTCTGTGAGAAGGCAATTAAGCTAGCCGCACCTAAATTTGGAGTGCACATGTATTAAAGCCTTTTTGGTAAATCTACTGAAACGGACCAGTGCGAGCTGACAGGCAGGTTAGAGACTTTATCCTGTCAGTTTCTCTCTTTACAAAGACAAGTGTTGCAGAGAGTCCTACCTGAAGAGAGGCTGTGAAGTCTTCATGTTACGCCGTACGAGAACCACATACAAAATTATTTATCAAATTGGGTCAGACATGAATTTAGAGCGAGGATACACATGTGACAACGTCCGGTTTTCAAAATAAGGTGCCTATATAGTATGGAAATAAGATTAATTAAATGAAATTCACAGAAAGTATAAACACATGTAATTTACTTTACCAGACCCTCTCGGGCCTTGGACCCACCCCCCATAGTCTCTCCAAATCCTTTGGGAAACACTGAGTGAAAAGCACATTTTGACTATTTAATTTATGCAATGGTAAAAAAAGAAAAGGCAAAATAAATGGAAAAAATGTGAAAAACTTTGTTCGGTATTCAGGAAAGTTTTTCACTATATTATCTAAATGTCTCTGAATTAATGGGTGTAGTCGTGCTTCTTGTAGGTGACAGATTGTGTTAGTGACAGCACTGAATTACAATTAAAGGTGAAAACGGGGTTGTGATTAGAATAGTTTTCTAGTAAGATTTATTTGTGTTCATATCAACTATATTGTCATCCCAGCGCCCTGAACCCCTCTTGATTGCTAGATAGCCGTCCATGCAGGTTTTTTATGTGGGCTTAAGTGCTGTCAGAGCAGTTCTTTGCTAAGGAAGCTCAGCCTCACTCTTATTGTGCGAGTGGAAGAAGAGTGTCTGGGAAGGTAATTGAACATTTTGGTTGTTAAGCATACTTAAAGGTAGCAGAAGCTGTATTTTTGCAGAATGCTAACGGGTTGTGGCCAACTCTCATTAGGAAGAAGTAGAATAACTTTTGCAGGAGTTTTATTTTGTCTAGGTGTCAGTGGTGCAGGTTTAGAGAGCGCACACCTTTTTTAATGGATCTAATCCCTGGAGGCGAGACTGCTCAGATGGGCAAATGGACAGAAAGAAGAAGTGAATAGTTTCCATTTATGGAGCATAAACTGTTGTTAAATCACGGTGTGGATATGTCGCATGAGGCCGTGTGCGAGCACATTATGTCCAGTCAGAGAACTTATGTGTTTGATGTTTGACTGCAGAGATGGATGGGGTAGCCAATATACTTAAGTTCAGGTGGAGAGTTTTTTTCCCTGCTGAAGAGCTGGCCATGATAAGTTCTGTTGGCTGTATTTGAGCAATTTATGAAATACTTAAGCTCTCTATTCATTAACAGAGGCAAGATTGGCCTTTTAATTTGCTGATATATCGCCGGTAGTGATTGGATGGATGATTTTAAATTTTTTTTATGGGGCCACTCACCTGCCTTGGGCCACTGCTGAAGATGAATTAATGTGTTAACTGAGTGGTGTTAACTGAGTGGTAAGTTAGATGGCTGCTAATATGTGCTTTTATTATGCCTTCCACATAAAACAAATGAAGTGGGTTGTAGTGTGGTTGTTTTGGATGCTGTAACACCAGGTGTTTCCCTCTGCCTAGCACATGGGAGAGAGCCGTCGGGGATGCCCCCTCAGCTCTGCAAGACTGACTTCCCAAATTGAGTTTGAATTAAACCATAATCGAAGACACTTTGTAAATATTTCTGTGAGAAAGTCCCACAGTTGAAAACATAATGAAAAATGCCAAACCAAGGGTGTTAAATTGACTGCCGCTAATAGACGAACAGCTCTGCTGCTGATGTACAAGGGAAGCCCCACTGCAAATTGGAAAATAGCATACAAATAAACAGTTTCATGGCAGCTTTACTGTGTCAAAAACTCTCACAAGAAGTAAAGATGTAATGTATTTAATATTTAACAGAGCACATGGCTTGCCTCTGTATTGCTATTCAAAAGTAAAACTGATAAAGATATTACACCAGAAGTCAAAGTCAAATCTCAAGACTCCTGCATAGCTATACCTATTGAATTCAAAGCATGATTATTATCAGCATTGATTAGTTGTTCGGTATGTGATCGTTTTACTTGGGCTATTGCAATGCAATATGAAAAAAAACAGACAATGAAATCATTCCTTAATAACTTTATAGTTATTTAGTATTGCTATAAATAGTTATAGACTAACGTTACTTAAGTTAACAGGAAAATATCGCTTACATTATTAGGCATGCAATAATAGCTGTAACTTATTTTTCAGTAACCTCTCAAATCCAGTGTAATGGCAACGGAATAATGTTACGTGGCAAACAATAAACCTGTAACCTGCCTAGAGCTGCCGTTTAATATCAAACGTGGCAGTGGAACGTGGATGATTACGTTACCCGACCATTTTTATAGTCGTGGCAAAGCCAGCATGCCAACAAGTCTGGCAGTTAGCAAACAAACACTCGCTCATCTTTTCAAAATATTCTGCCACAGCCAATCTAATCAAGTTATCCTCCCTTAGCTACAAAGCTATTAGCAAGCTAGAGTTAAATAGCTGATGCTGAGCTAGTTTAAACAAGTTTGCTAATCGTTCAGGTGACTCACCTATCCTACCTACCACCTAAAGTCTGATGTGATGTGGTCGAGCTGTACAGTCTGTCACCACGCACCACATTCATTCCATTTGAAATGATACAACATTTAGAATTCAGAGCTGAATCTATTAGTTAATTATTCAATGAGTCGATTGACAGAAAATTAACTGGCAGCTATTTTAATCATCGTTTC
Organism: Micropterus dolomieu; assembly: GCF_021292245.1. Lineage (NCBI taxonomy): Eukaryota > Metazoa > Chordata > Actinopteri > Centrarchiformes > Centrarchidae > Micropterus > Micropterus dolomieu. Next base: position 25,470,470 of record NC_060158.1, on the reverse strand, counting down.
AGTTATTTTTCAAGCATAAATGTCAAACTTACGCTGGCTTTAGCTTCTTAAATATGCAGATTTGATGCTTGTCCTTCTCACATGTGATACTAAACTCAATGTCTGTAGGTTTTGAACTGTTGGTTGGACCATACAAAGACATAAGGTGTCACTTTTGAGTCTGGGAACTTGGAATGGGATGTAATGTTTTTGCTATTTGCTGAAATTCTGTGGACCAGACAATGAGCAAAAATGGAGCTGTAGATTAATTATCAAAATAATCATTATTTGCGGCCCTAGTTTAAGATGAAATTAGTAATAGAAGTTCAGAGCTAAAATGATTAGCTGATTAGTTGCTTGACAGAAAATGAATCAACAACTATTTCGATAATCAAACAATTGTTCTGACTTTAGTTATAAATTGTATACCACTGAGAATCTTTATCAGACAAATCGAGCAATTCGAAGACATCACCTGAGAAATTGTTAACATGCACATTTCATTATTTTATCTTGATTGGCTTAACAGTTAATTGAATCACTTCAGTGAGTAGTTAAAATGATTGTTAGTTGCAACTCTAACTGGCACTTTTTGTATTTGAAATGATATACAATCCCTAGAAAGTCATGTACTGTTCTTTGACAGCTGGCCCTACAACTTCTGAACTGCTCCTATTCAGTAAACACAACGCACGTTCAGAAGGCGTACGGAGCAACTTCCAGCTACTGTTTAGACGCTGTGTTGTGGGGGTTGGTGCCGCGGAGAAGAGGAAGCCCGAGCATTCAAAAAGGAAGTTCACTCTCTGCTTTTTAGTCTGCACTGCTGAGTAATGATTCTCCACAGGCCACATGGACAGCATGCTGCCTCCCGGCAACTGTGTGTGTGTGCGTGTGTGACTGGATGGGATGGTGTGTGCATATAAGGGAGAAACGTGTCAGTGATACCCAGGGGAGGGGTGGGGGGGTGGGGTGTGGGTGTTTTTTGTGAATGATCTCCGTCTGCCCCTGACAGCTGTGTGTATTTGTGTATAAAGTGCGGCAGTTACTTGGTGTGTGTGTGTGTGTGTGTGTGTGTGTGTGTGTGTGTGTGTGAGTGTTTGCCGCTGCCTCAGGATCCTCTCTGGCCAGCTCTTACTCCACGTGTCACTAGCCATCCGTAGTTCTTCAGATTTTTTCATCCCTCTGACAGCCACAGCCAGTGTTGCATTTTTCCTTCCAATCTTTTTCTAGAGTGAACTGTTGTTTTTAGCGCTGCAACAAATTATTTTCATCGCTGATTAAGCTGTTGAACATTATCTCGATGAAACAATTAGTAGTTTGGTGAAAAATGGCAATCAGTGTGTCCTAAAGCCCGAGATGATGTCCTCAAATGTCTTGTTTTGTCCACAACCCAAAGATATTCAGTTTACCGACACGGGTGCAAAGAAAATATTCACATTTAAGCTGGAATGAGATAATTTTGACTTTCTTTCCTTTAAAAAATTGCTCTAATCGATTAATTGTTGCAGCACTATGTGTTTGTTCCTCGGTAGCATCATCCATAATAATAATTATCCCTGTGAAGTTTTGATACAGGGCACAAGAAGGTATGAAGCCAGCTACTATGCATATGCTTATAGACTTGACTTCCAGGTTTATTGACTTCCACAAGCTATAGAAAGTTATCTAGCCAATATTTGGTGATACCGTTGAAGCCTTCAGTTTAATGACTCAAAAAGTGAAATTACGCTGCTGATATTGAAATTGATTCGTTTGAATAATTGTGTGCGCATTGAAAATGCACTAAGAAAAAAAGTTCCTCCATGGACAAATGTCAAAGTTGGGTTGTTGCACCGGGGCACGCTGGAATGTAAAGGTAATTCATTTCTTTTGACATTTACCTTCTAAAATGCTCCGGATTAGCATAGTAATATCGTTCTCCGAGCCTGTGTGAGACTACAGACTTCATTTAAATGACGTATGGTGTGTGTTTTTATGGAATAAAGTGGTTAACCTTTTAAATTGGTGCAGTTGATGATGCTAGAAGGTAGAGAATGATGCTTTCTCCCAGCTCTCACACAGCACTCACCTTTGCTCTCTGCAGTGGAAAAAAAGCGCCCGGCTCATATATGAAGCGGCACAACGGAACATAAGCCTATGTGCCTATTTTGGATTGTGCCCGCCAGTCATAGCGTTACTTTCTGTGTGCACCGTTTCAGCCTTTTTGAGGCTAATAAAGCTGTGCAGTGCACTAAGGGCAAGCTAGACCTGGTAAATACCTGATGCAGACTGAACTTATCTTGAGCTTGAATGGTGGATCAATACCCAAATCTTGAATCCAGTGCAAGCCTCGTGTTCTAGATCTTCATACCATTAGAATAGGAAAGCAGTAACTGACTAGCCAATTCACTCTTTGCTAAGCTACGCCCCGAATAAGCAGCTGGCCAATCACAGCGCAGTATAGGTCCGACACTTTCATGGCTGTGCTCCATTGACTCGTATGCAAAAGCTTTTTTTTGCTGTATTTTTCCAAGATGTGGTCAAACGCTGTTCCTGGGGCATTTGTAATAATTATAATATAATAATTACTCTACCCAGAAAGGCTGAAATGTTAGTTAGCTAACGCTAGCTAACTTACTACTGAATGTAGCGTTATAAAGCCCTGCTGTTCTGCTTTTTAATGATTGTAATAGTGAATATAGACCTGCCCAGCTGTGCAGGAACAGTATTGATCATTAAT